>NC_056735.1:1227225202-1227475202 GCF_019279795.1 Protopterus annectens
AATTATATGCCAGGCTGCTCTGTCTCAAGTATGCATTTAAATGTGACATCATGTGCCTTAGAATGTAAGACAACAGCTGGTTCTTCATGAAGTACACTCTGTGATGCATTATAAATATACAGTATGTCATTATAATGCACATGTTCTGGTGCTCTGCCTCTTCAGTATCATCAGATTTACTGTTCTGACTTTTTGTGCTGCTTTGCTGGAATCTGTTCTAGCTAGTCAATGCTTTGCATCAGTTTAGCATGCATTATTTTAATCATAAGGAGTGCCTTACCAGCATTACAACACAGAATGGTTAGTTTAACTGATTTTCTAGGATATCATAAAGAGCATTAGCTTGTTTTTCCTGCACAAATAAGTCTGTCTAATATGTCCTATAAGTCACAGTTTTTGAAATTCATACAAGCATACATTGAAACTTATATAGTTTATTAGGCTTTCAATGTTCTAAATGTAGATCAAGACAATATAATGGATTCATCAACTGCAGCAACCTTAAACACAACATTCTTGCTTTAGTCAGCAGGTTTCATTACCAAAATTGTTGCAGATTGCAATAATGACATCTATATCACTGTCTTCATCAAACATAGCATTTATCTTATTTAAATGAACAAAAAAGATTTGCTGGAGAAATAGGTTCCAAACTCAATGTATTACTAAACTACAGAATAATTTACCACCACATGCCAAACAAAGTATTTTGTTGGCTACCTTGAAGGCTTCTCTTCATGATTGGATGGGTAGACATAAATTTGTACCAAAGCTGTCATGAACAGCCATGCTCCATTTGGGAGGTGAACACTGTTAACTGCTTGAAAAGGGTGTCAAGAACGTTTACATTTGTCTTCTTAAAGGTGCATATTGCTAAGCATCTAATGGCTCCCATGATTTTTTGCCTAATATAGCCCTATATTCCTCATCAGCATTTTATTCTTGTTCTGCTTGATCACTTCTAATATCTGCAAAACTTGCTTAATATCTTTAATGCTTTACAGACTATTGTAAACAGTCATGGCCTCACAAAGTGCACACTTTATATTAATTGCTTTTCACCCATAACCCGTATTTTAAACACTTCAAGCTTGCATACACCCTTACACTGAAGTCTCTCTCTCTCTCTCTCTATCTCTCTCTCTCACGCACACCATACCCTGCATATACACACATGTATGCACACAGGCACACACATATATATCCAGTTCTGTGTCCAGTGTCACGTCGTCTGCATGTAGCAGTCACGCCATGGAAGGCTCACTTGCTCTATATATAACAAATGCTTTATCCGATGTCCAGCCAGGCTAATTGCATAATCTATGAACTAATCATTTCTTTCTTCATGCAGTTCTTCCTCTTGTCAATGACACATGAATGCTGGGAAACTTCGAGTCCTGGCCTGTATTCTTCAGGTCAGTTACTAATGCATCAACTGATTTCCTGCACCCTGTGATTGCTGGTGAAGTATAAATGCTTTGCATACTGCAGGTTCTTCTTTGGCTTGAAACTCCCCTTTTTCAAGATGAATACATTCCCTCCTTTATTTCCATAAGGTTAAAAGTGTTAAATACTTTAATTATTTCCTGCTTGATCAGTTTATTGCAGACTAGCAGTTGTAAAAATTTGGGTGTAACTGCTTGACCTGGGAGCTCTTTTGGCTCGAACAGTAGTTCTTACATTAATTTTATTACTTGCTATACACCATGCATAAGTGCTACTGGTGGTGCAGGATTCACCTGGCTGTCTTGTTAATATAACTATTAAAATGCATGTCCTAGCAAGTGCTCTGTTTGATCTATATGTGGAACAATCATCAACACCCAAGTTTAACTGTTTGACTTCTGTATTATTTTGGGTGGATCAGCTAGTTTACTTTAATTAATTTATTTTTATAGCAATCCTGATTGATCATTGGTGGTGTAGAGCTCTGCCAGCTGGACTGTTAATACAGAAATTGAAACATATCCTACAGCAAGGAATGCCAAGCTTGTAGACTTGAGGACATGAGGCAAAGCAAAGATACATAGACATGAGCGACTGATCTGACCAAGTGGCAGCAGCTCAGAGAAGCTGTCACATACCCATCATTTTGGAAATTAACCGACAGTGTGATTCTTGAGTAGGTGCTGCACTATAGGTACACTTTTACTTGAATCTCCTGAGACAGTAAGACTTGTTTACTTTTATTCTAATACTTGTCACAAACATTACATGGCAGTGAAGTCTTTATTAATACGTTGATTTAACATTAATTGCAACAATGTTACACTGAAAATAGCTAACGTAACCCACTGTATTCTTTTAAAACTGGAAGGCCATGCTTGCCATAATTGTAGAAGTGAAAGCAGTCATACTTTTTGTGGAGTAAGTCCCTTGTTTGAATTGGTATATATGCAGATTCTTTAATTCTGTATTACTAGGTCCCCTATCTGTCCAGAACTCAGTTATGATATTTCTGTGAATGAAGTATATGTCATCAGTACCCTAAAAGTTAATGAGAAAGTTATTTGTGTCAATTAAATATCTTGCTTTGTACTAAGTACACCTAGTTACAGTGGGAGATTACATTTTGGGCTTTCTGTTTAGACTTGTTATCCTGAAAAAAACATTGTTTGTAATTTTGACTGCAGTCCTGGGTCAGAGAGTTATCACTTGTTGCAGTCCAGAAATTAATTTTACATAGTTTTATTTGCTGAACTAATTTACTGTTGAACTTTTCTACCACCTATTTCACATTTTACACAGAGAGATTAGAAGTCCACGTTTAAAGGTATCAATATAAATTTAATTATTTTAAGTAGTTATAGCTGCTACTATAGGACTAATATAACAGGTTCCAAGTAAAATTTTAGAAGGGTAGTTCAGCCAGCCAAAGACCGGTCACATAGGCATATCAAACAATCCAGTTAATAACTTATACTTCCTTATCATATTATCTTGGAAGGGACATTTTAAATGCTCCAGGTTTAGGTAATTCTTAGTCAATATATGTATTATTAGTAATTGAAATCCTGACACAGACTACAAAACGCACTACATTATTTTAGGAGAATGATTTATTTACAGTGTTACCATGGACAAAATGACCAGATTTTTAGAGGTTTTAGACTGGAAATACACAATACAATGCAGCATATGTTAAATGTGTCCTCATGATCAACATATCAATTTTGAACATTTGAGTTCTGTAAAAAAATTTCAACATGTAGCTAAATGTCTTAAAGTGATTAAGGTACAAAGGCACATTTCTGATTTTGGTGTAAAAGTCAGCATGAATTTCAACATTCTCTGTCTCTCTTTAACTCCAATTCTTTGCCTGTTGGATGCCCCATTTCCCACTGCTGATATTCAAACTCTTAAGATAAGTAGTGGAAGGCTGAATAAATTATGCATCCTCCATCCATCCATCCACAACCCTTTTCCCATTTTTACCCATCCTCCATTTAGGGTTACCACCTCTCCCACTTTGCAGTTGTGTCCTGACAAAAAAATTGTAAAAATGGCAAATGTCCTGAGATTTTAGGACAAAATTATTTCCTATAGTTTATGTAAAGTTGCATAAAACAGTTATTCTGTATCTAAAATACCTAAATGTTATAAGAAACAGAATAAGCAACTAAAATGCTACAAGAATAAGCTTTTATTTAGGCAAAAAAGTTAAGTTCTATCCTTTGTACTGACTGTGGGTATGTGCCGGCCTGTAAAATCTAATGTTTGTACCAAAAATGTCCCACTTTGGCCATTTGAAAAGGTGGCAACCTTACCTCCATTTTTATAAAATTATAACAAATGCAATGAGCATTGCTGTAGACTACTAACAATTTAAGCTCACCTAAGCAAAAAAAAAAAAAAAAGAGGAGAAACAGCATTTCTGTGAATATAAGAAACTTATCAGCAAGTGTTCCACTATAATGTGATATAATCATATCTACACCAAAATCAATAAATGATATTTGGAACAGACACATTTGTCACAGGGCACCTTTAGTCAGGAGGGTGTAGTTGAGCAGGTAGGGGAACATGGGGGTTAGAAAGTTTAGGTGGGAAAGGCAGGCTTTACAGGGACATTAGGCAAGAAAGTGTTAACTAGTGGAAGGATGAAGGGAGGATGTGAGGTATGGAAAGGGGAGGGTCTTTAGGGCTTTTGAGGAGAGGAGTGCCTGTTGGGATCCACATTTTGGTGTGATTTTGTTGGCAGCAAGATCACGTCCCACAAGACCTGAGGTGGTGGTACTAAGGTAGGCCTTGGGTGGTTATAGTGAGAGGAAGGGTGAATACAGTTTTTCTAATGGAATAACATGAAGTTCATAAAAAAAAAAAATAAATAAATAATATATATATATATATATATATATATATATATAGATAGTTTTTTTTCTTCTTCTTCTTTCTTTTTCTTGTATTTAAAGAGATTTTAGTAGGAATATAAGTCATACTGGAAGAACCTACACAGAACATGACAGATTTAAAAGACGTGTACCCTCGGGTACAGGGAGCATGTGGTAGGGCCATCTTGATTTTTAGTTATTTACTTAATTACTGAATGACTGAATTACCATATAGTAGCCGAGAGTTTTTTGGGTGCCATCAGTGATGGAGTATTTATTTCCTCTTTAATTTATTCTCTTTAATGGTGGCTGTCATTTCACAGTAGTTAGGATCACCAAGTTGTGGGACGTTTTAGAGCAGCATGTAATATGTGGACAGTGGTTTTATGTGTAGAGTAGTCTCTGCTTGCCAGCATTTCACCTCGGTGGAGTAGATGTGAGTGGGCAGTACATTAGGGGGTTTGCATTTGTCCTGTTATGTGCCATGTGTTCCTCTCATTAAATGGGCAACTGCTAGTGTAAAACCGTAAGAGTAATTTTGAAGGTACGCAGTCATAGAGTTTGACTTCCCTTTCCTATGTTGTTATGGTTGCACTCTTTGCCTGGGTCAAATGGGAGTTTGCACAGTCCCTATTCAAGGGCTAAGACTCACTTTGCAATGAGGAAAAACCTGTATTTGAGGAGGATTGCTTAACTGGCTTCAAATGTCGCACTTACTTGGTAGGGTCCCATTGCTGCTTGTTGAAGCTATTCAGCCTGTGCAGACTTTTGGAAGTCCGCAATTGCTATGTGAGTCATTGGGAGGGTGGATAGCATGGTCCATGGTTGCCTTACTTGTTTCTGTCACCTCAGTGGTGGTGATTTCATGGGCAGTGAGGCACCTGTGTGTAACAGCCATTGTCACACATGCACGGTGGGGGTTAATGGCTGGTAAGATGTGAGCTTGAAAAAAAAAAAAAAATGCTGCAGTTGGTAAGTGGAGGACAGGTATTACTGTCCACTTTTAAGTGTCATGTCAATGCTTACCATCTACGAATTAGAATGCACGTGGGGGTAAATGTATTTCACAGGGTAGCTTGGCTGGTAGTTCTCATGATTTCACTTGGAACTTAAGACCCTTGATTTTAGCAAGGGATCAAGGTTATTATGGTAGCAAGAATTTTTCTCAAGGCACCATTGTGTGAGTATGTCCCAGCCGTGGTGCGGTCATGGTGTGGGCTGTTTCCCACTGTAGTGTTCCCAGTTCCAGAAAAAAAAAAAAAAATGAAAAGTTAAATTTACATATTGTGGCCAAGTGAGGCAGTGACATTTGCTAGGCACCACGGGGCAGACTAGCACGGTGTGCTGGCAGTCCAGTTTATTTATTTATTTATTATTTATTTTACATTTGTTGACCGGGCTAGTCTAGCTGGATACATGTCCATTTTCAGTAGAGGCCCGGGGAGAAAAGCTCCACACATAGAAAGAATACAAAATACATTTACAAATGGTATAGAGTAGCATGACATATAGGCAATAGAAAAAGACATTGTAGTTACATATTTGTAAAAATAACAATCACAACAATAGCACTATTGTGTAGATATTCATAAGCATGGCTACAAGATGAAGCAGGAGCGGTAGGTTAGCAATCTCTGGGGTGGAGACTAGTCTGGTTTAGAACATGAGCATGACCAATGAGACCTGAGAAAGAGTTTGAGGTGGTTTTTGAATTGATTAATCGAGGTCATGAGTCTTAGGCAAGAAGGAAGGGAATTCCATAGCTTTCCAATGGAGTTGGCGTAGAGAGCATCGCCTCCAGAGTTATTGGATTTAATGGTAAGTACCTGGGGACTATTAGCTGACCTGAGAGATTTTAGGTTGGAGTAGGGGGTCAGGATTTTGCTCAGTGAGGGGGTTCTGTCCGGTTGGTTGATAATTTTAAAAGCTTCTGTAAGTTGGTTGAGTTTGAGAAGATTGGGGAGTTCTAGCCAGCCAAGGGTATTTAGGTTGAGGCAATGGTGAGTACGATACGGTGTTCCTGTGATAAATCTGGCTATATGATTGTAGGCTACAGTAAGTTTGTTGAGTTCACGCTTATTGAGGAACGATAGTATTGGGGAGGCATAAAGGAGTGTGGAGAGGAGATGAGTGCGAGCAATGGTTAGCTTGGTGTGAGGGGTCAAGAAATTTTTTATTCTGTACATAGATCCTAGTTTTTTGTTAACGGATTTAATGGTTTGGTTAATGTGTATATCAAATTTAAGCTTGTTATCAATGGTCACACCTAGTAGTTTGGTATGAGAGACTGGGACTATGATGGTACCATTTGTGGATTCCACGTGGAACGTGTTGTCCGCATTCGAAGGTTCTTTTCCTAGAGGAGTAGATGCAGAGGGGAAAAATAGTAATAGTTTGGTTTTTGTAGGATTAAGGATGAGTTGCAGTTTAGAGAACCATTTTTCAACTAAAGTAAAACAGTTTTGGGTTATTGCTTGAAGTTTCGGGAGGGAGGCATCAGAACAGATCAAGGTGGAGTCATCTGCATATTGGATGCATGTAGAATTGGGGATGATTGAGTGAAGATCATTTATGAAGACTGAGAAAAGAAGAGGACCAAGTATAGAGCCCTGAGGAACACCGATGGTGTTAGGGAGTAGGTTGGATAGCTTGTTTTGCCATAGGACAGCTTGTTGCCTGCAAGAGAGGTAGGCCTTAAACCAGTTTATAGCTGGGATGCCGAGATGTAGGGTTTCAAGGGTATGAAGCAGATGCTGGTGGTTGACCATGTCAAAAGCCTTTGATAGATCAAGGAAGAGAGCAGAGGAAATTAATTTGTTGTTGCGGTAGTTATTGACTGAGTCAACAAAGGAGAGTAGGGCAGTGGTTGTACTGTGATGGGGCGAAAGCCATGCTGGGTTGGGGACAGAAGACTGTTATAAGTGAGGTAGTGTAATAGTTGTTTGTGAATACACCGTTCCATGACTTTAGATATTGGGGACAATATTGCTATGGGACGGAAGTTGGATGTCTCCGTCGAGGTCCCACCTTTGTGAAGTGGAATGATATATGAGGTTTTCCAGATAGTGGGAATGGTAGTTTCAGTTATAGTTCTGTTAATCAAGATTGATATGGGATAGGCAATGGCATCTGACGCTATTTGAAGGTATTCCGCAGGGAGTTGGTCTGCAGCTAGAGTAGTTGGTTTGAGTTTTTTCAAAAGGGTGCATATATAGGAGGTGGGTACAGGTTGTAAGTTAAAGGTTGGGTGAACTGGGTCTTTAGTGTGGGTGGCGGATGAGGGGGTAGTAGTAAGCTGACTGGCTAGGGACTGGATGGTCTCGATAAAAAATGAGTTAAAAGTGTTGGCTATTTTTTCTGGTTCTTCCCCAATGAGTTTTTCAGGAGTGGGGGTAGTAGATTTACCCGGGCGAAGGAGCTTATTAAAGCCAGCCAGTTACCTGGTGGGTAGCTGTTTTCATGGCCAGGAAGCATGGCAGGATGTGTGAAGTGAGGAAAGGTGATGGTGTCTTTCGTGGACATGGGACCTGCGTTTCTGGCCATTTCTGCACATGTGTGGTACCTGTCTTTTCGTGTATGCAAAAAAACAAAAAAAAACAAACAAAAAAGACTAGTGGGCACAATGTCAGGTGAATATTCTTTGGTGTAGTGGCTAACACAATAGCGTTATAAGCAAGAGGTTTGATGTTGAATTCTTAGCTGGTAGAGGGGCACAGATGCCATGGGTTAGTGTGTGGAGGTAATGGCTAGTTAAAGGATAACATTTGATCCCTTGCAGGTAAGGTCACAGTGGAATGCATCAGAGCTTGGTATTATCTAAATGACAGATTAAAAAAAAAAAAAAAACTACTTCACTACCTGTTTAGAACACCTAGTGGCCTAGTGGGCTAATGCACTATACTGTAGTTAATGTGGTCCTGGGTTCAGTACTGCGGAGGGGTGAATATTTTTCCAGGATTAGCCCAATGCTAGAGCTGAGTGGCTTACTGAGCTAATGCACTATGTTGTTGTTGACAAGGTCCAGGTTTCGAGACTTGGTAGGATGATGATTTGGTTTTGTGTGTGTTTTTTTTTCCCCCAGGTTAATTACTGATACTGTTCTTATCTCATTTCTGGTGTCCAGGAACAACATGTCAGATGCCCAGGTTCTGCGACAGAGGTGGGTGAGCATTGTAGCCCAGGTGGAGGACCTTTGCCAGGAGATGCTGAGTAGTGACACCACAATGGTGAGGGCATAGTGCCCAAAACACTCATAAGAGATGGCAAACATTGAAGGGTAAACAGGCAGCTACAGGCAAGAGAGCTTGCCAGGTACCATCAGCTGAGGATGTGACAGCAGAGGTCTCATTGCTGGAATCAACACTTGCTGCTCTGACAGGTAATGGTCCTACCGTCCCTGGTGGGGGGGGGGTGAAGGAGCAGGGCTAGCAGACAGAGAGGGTTATATGTTAGGGGACAGGGTTAGTAATGTACTTACATCTTGCAAGGATCTAAGTGGAGATCCATGGGGGGTGTGTACAGACTTTAGTGGGACAGGATTATGACCTTAGGGAGCAGTTTTGTGGTGGGGAGAGTACAGCCATGGGTGATAGTTTTTTGACACTAGAAGGGGACACTGCCACTTGTCTGGATGAGGTAGAGTTGAATTTTGGTACATGACTGGGAGATTGGTTAGGTACACAGGTTCTGGGGCAAGAGGGTTCAGCAGTCATTTTAACTCCTCACATACTGCTTACAGTGAAGGAAAAAAATTGGAAAGGAGAGTATGTGGATGTACTTGAGCTAATTGATGCATATGGTGTCCAGCATTTGCTGGAAGTGGAGCTGGCAAATGGGAGAGACTTGTTGGCAGCCTTGGCTGCCCTTGGTCAGAAGCGAGTGGGGAAATTACAGCAGTAAATGTGGGAGAATTGGGTGTTGGGATTTATTTATTATATGGGAGTATGGTTGGAGATGGATAGCACTATGGCCATTCTGCTATTGGCTTATTTTCCTGTGATTCGGGAGGCACAAAGGATACAGGTGGGTAATGCCTGGATGTAGTATGATCAAAGTTTCGCAAGAGGTAGGCGGTCGATAGGTCTATGCTTTGGGAAGTAAGACACCGTGATATATGGCTGTCTACTATGATGGACAGCTTTAGTGTTGGTGGCAGAGTGAGTAAGGTCAGAGAAGGGGACATTGGAGTATGTTGGGCTCTCAATGCCGGGAGATGTTCTTGGACAGCATGTAGATTCTCCCATACTTGTTCAAAGCGTGTTGGTGGGCACCCAACTGTGCAGTGTAGTAGGCATGACAGCCAAGTGGTTGGTCAAACCCCATGCTTTATAGGTCAGGCAGAATCCTTTGTAGGTCAGAGGGGATTGGTGGACCGTCTATGAGGTTGCAAGGGTGTATGCGGCAGGGGTACTTTCATGGCCAGAGAGGGGTCCCTTCATGGGACAAGGGTGCGGTTTGAGGACACATTCACCTATTAAAGTGCATGTCCCATGGAACATGCTACTGCAATATCCACAGCTGGCAGCAGCATGAGAATTGATTGAGGGTTTTTGAAAGGGTTTCATTTAAGTTAAGCTTGGTGGGGGGTGCTAAGTTGGGAAGAAATGTGAGGTCAATGTAGGAGAGGGAGGATATTTTGGAGGTCTTGGTTGAGAAAGAGCATGAGGCAGACAGGTTATTGGGCCCCATTTGATAGCCCTCCATTTATCAATTTTAAGGTGTTGCTCTTAGGTTTTGTTCCCAAAATGAAACCAGGTGAATTTCATTTGATTCACCATTTATCTTATCCTGAAGGGAAGTTTGTTGATGATTTCATCCCAGTGCAGGAGGCTAAGGTGAGTTATGCATAATTGGATGATGTGATCTGCATCATCACAAGTTTTGAGGATCCATGGTTTTGAAAGTGGACATTGAGTCTGCCTTTCACCTTTTGCCGGTACCTGAGGAGGATTGGCCATTGTTGGGTATGGTGGTGGGGGATAAGTTTTATTTTAACACCGCTATGCTGATGGGATGTGCAGTGGCTTGCTGCACTTTTGAAAAATTTAGCATGGCCTTTCACTGGATATGGCAAGAGCGGGTGATGAAACAGAGAGGTGTGAATGAATTGGATGAATTTTCATAGTGGGTGAAAGGAGAGAGGGAGCGATGGTGGCAATGCGGGTGTTTTTGAGGATGTGCAAGGATTTGGGGATCCCATTGGCCACTCAGAAGTTGGAGGGTCCAGCAAAGGTATTAGATTTCTTGGGTTTGAGCATGGATGCGGGGCAAGTATTATTTCACCTACTGGGAGAGAAAGTAGCTAGGTAAAGGAGAAGATAGTTTGGATGAAGGCTAAGGATAAGGTATGGGTGAGGGATGCTATGGAACTTTTGGGGTTATTGAATTTTGCCTGTTGGCAGTTCATCTGGAGTGGACATTTTGTAGATTGGAGGCATTCCTCTTGAATGGGGGAAACAGTAAGCACCACTGGGTGAGAACTGGCAAATTAACATGTGAGGATTTAACCTTGTGGCTGCAATTTTTACAGCAACTTAATGGCATCACTTTTTGGCAGTCAGATTGGGTGGGTCAAGGGGATTTACAACTGTTCACTGGTGAGGCGGGGAGTTTTGCTATGGGACTTTTTTGTGGGGCAATGGCTTGTGGTGCCATGGCCTCCTGAGTGGCCAGAGGGCTGGAAGCAGGATATTACCTTTCTGGAACTGATCCCAATCTGTGTGGCTTCAGTAGTGTGGCAGGAACAGTTGAGGGGCAGGAGGGTTGTTTTTAATTCTGATAATATGGCAGTTGTACAAGTTTTACAAGTCAGAATATTTATTGTTGGTATTGTATTAATTGGTTCTCCAAATTTTGTTGATTCATTTTTATTTCATAGGGGTACATGTGCTGGGGGTGAAGAACAGATTGCTGATAGCTTGTCTTGTTTTCAGTTTTCCAGGTATCAGCAGGTGGCCCCAATGACAGCAGAGAATTCTATGGTGGTACCAGCCAAGGTGTGGCAGATTGGGCAGCAGTGATCGGCAGGTTGGTCCAGCAGCCCTGAGCAGCATCCACCAGGAAGGCTTACTGTAGGGCATTGCATGATTTTGACAAGTTTGTTAACCAACTCCCAGACAGTGGCATGTCATGATATTGGACTGCAGGACTGCAGACCCTTAACTGTAACCCAAAATAAAAAAAAAAATTCCCCAGCTGTAAAACCAAAATAAAAAAAAAATCCTGGAACTCCAAGCATGCATGCTCGGAAACATGAAAACCAGACTGCTGTTTAACCAGTCCAGATTCAGAAAGAAGGCAGCGATCTACAGATGCCCTAGAAGTCTATGCGGCCATAACCACATAGACTGGAAGGGGATCAGACTGCAAGGGAGACTGGCTTATTTTGAATGGTGGGAGCTGGATTCACTCAGGTACTGGTGTGTCTATGTGTGTGTGTGTGTGTGTGTGTGTGTGTGTGTGTGTGTGTGTGTGTGTGTGTGTGTGTGTGTGTGTGTGTGTGTGTATGGGAAAGGAGCTGGATTCACTCAGGTACTGGTGGGTATGTGGTGTGTGTGTGTGTGTGTGTGTGTGTGTGTGTGTGTGTGTGTGTGTGTGTGTGTAATGCCCCAGTTAACTACAACTGGTGGCTAGAGAGAGTAACCCAGGCTCAAACCCTCAACCTTGGGTGTAGGTAGTAAGAGCCTGAATTCCCTACCCACCACCACTTGTGAAAAAGCATTCGGATTTTTGCCTCATATTTTTGTTCTGTTCTGTTCCTTATAAAATCTGTGTTTTTTGGATTTTGAATTCACTAAATAATGACATACATTTGAATTTCAAATGTCATATTCTTCAGAAAGTACATGGCAACATGAAACATTTTATTCTATCAATTTTCTAAGTTTATAAGATCAATATTTGAAATTTGTCCCTATTTTTGGGGATGTATTTCCCCACTATTGGCTTTGTGCAGGTTCATAGGTGTGTACTAGACTAATGGCCCTGGGGCTTTTACAAGCCTAGCCATAGGATTACCCTGGCATCGTGCCACCCGATCTTAGTTCCCAGTGCCTCTGTCGGGAAGAGCCACTGGGGTTATCCCCGAGTGAATTTTCTGTTTCCCATCCTCTCATCAAGATTCCTCTTGAAGAGGATCAGTGAGGTGCTCTCCTTGACATGTATGGGAAGTCTATTCCATAGCATGGGCAGTCTATAGGTTATGACCTGTCCCTCCGGCATGTTCTGTTAATTGTGGTAATGTGGTTGAGGTCTCTGGAGCATGTGGTGTGGAGGGATTGGGATTTCTTTAGATGTAGCATTTCTAACACAGATGGGTCAGACATGGCTTTGTAAGTCAAGCAGAGATAGCCACTAAGTAGTCAATATGAGACAGAGAATAGTTGGGTGTTTTTTGAGTCTGTCCATATAGGACAAGTCTTTAAGGGTTAGGATCCTCTTTGTGAGGTAGTTTTGCGGCCTCTCCAGTTGTTGCAGGTGTCTAGTGAGGTACATGCCAAATGGGGCATTGTACTCGATGACTGACCTAATGAGTGAAGAGTAGAGGGAGGCAATGACCTCTTTCTTCCTGGATGCAAAACCCTTAGTAATAATGAGATGTGCCACATAGAAGGAATTTTTGACCAGAGTGGCAATATAGTGATCAAAAGAGAGATTGGTCTCGACCTATGTTCCCAGATCTCTTATAATGCCTTCTGTGTTCAGTGGACTACCATCAATGTGGTAATTCATGAGAACCGGGTTTTTGCAAAAGGGATGATGACACATTTTTTGACATTGATCTTAAGGCCGTAGGTCTGACACCAGTTGTTGGTCTCATTTAGGCCATTCTGCAGGATGTCAGCATCACTTGGGAAATTAATAATACCTCCCAACTTGTAATCATCTGTGAACTTTGTCAGCCAGAGTCCCTTCATTTTGGCCTGGACTTCAGAGAAGTAGATGCCAAACAGAAGAGGACCCAGGACCGAACCCTGTGGGACTCCACTTGTGACTAGTCAGCAGTCTGACTTGGAGACAGCTACTTTCACACTATGGGTTCTATCTGTGAGCCAGTTTCCAACTCACCTAGAGATATAGAGGTTGATGCCTAGCTTAGTGAGTTTTTCTATGATTCCTGAGTGGGGAATGGTATCAAAAGCCTTGGCCACATCAAGGAAGGCTGTATGAATCACCTTGCCTTCATCCACAGCTCTGGTGACTGACTCAAAGAAGTTGAATAAGTTGAGCAGGCATGATATACCCTTCATAAAACCAAACTGTGTGGAATCCAGAGTTTAGAGATTCCCTATATCCTTGTTTATTAGGTTCATGATGATGTGTTCCATAGCTTTGCATATCAGGCTCATCAGGCTAATGGGGCGATAGTTCCCAGGGTCTGTAGTCATTCCTCTTTTGTGGAGAGGGATGACTGCAGCAGTGCACCATTCAGTAGGGACAAAGCCTGAGGAGAGGCTGTGATTGAACAGGGCACACAGTTGAGGTGTCAGTTCACTCTGTAGTTCATGTAGAACACAGCCAGGGATATTGTCAGGTCCCATAGAAGCTGCATTATTGGCCTTGGACAGTGCTGTTTTAACCCATGCAGCAGTAATACTGCATGCCTGGCAATCTACTGGTATTGTGATTGGTCCTTTGTGGGGGAAAGAGGGGGAAAGTTGGCACTGAATCTGTCGGCCAGTGTACTGGCAATATCTGTTGGCTTGGTATAGGAGGTAACATTGTGCAGTAGCTCAGAGCAAATCTAGGTGTTGCCGTGGATATTCTTTAGATATCTATAGAAGGCCTTGTGGTTGTTTTTACTATCTGCTGCAATTCTGTTTTCATAGCTATTTTCGAGGATTTAATGAGGGATATCAAGAGGCTGATAAGGGAGTTTTTTCAGTCTTGGGACTTCACCTTATTCCGCATCAGTTTCCTCCTTCTGTTGTAGAGTTTGTTTATGACAGGGGACCACCTGATTATCTTCCTTTATTTGGAGGAGAGTGTCTTGGTTCTATTAGGTATGGTGAGATCCATGCACTTATATATGTGTTCATACAGTGCATTGGTGTATGATTTGTTGATCATACAACTATTCTCCATTTGGATGGGTGCCGTAAAGTTTGCCACCTCTGTTTTTAGGAGCCCAGGGTTAGCTTTGGATAAGTTTTTCATGGTGGTTACCTTTAAAAGTACAACACAGTACAGTAATGCATCGATATACTGTGGGAGTAGAACTCACAGCCTTCTACATTGCAAGCAAGTGCACTATCTGTTGTGCTATTAACAGTGCAAGCTGACTCAGCATAAGCAGCACTAAACTTTTCTATCCCTGAAACTATTAGCTCCTTGTAACATCCACTTGATGTGGAGAGGATTTCCAAGGTGATTAGTTTGTGGTCAGATCTAACCAGGGAGGAGCTGACTACTGGTGTAGAACAACGGTTGCCCATGTTAGTAATGACCAGGTTAAGGATGTTGCTACCTCTAGTGGGGGTAATAAGCTGGTCCAGGGCATTGGAATTAATGAACTCCAGGAAATGTTCGGAATGTGTATTGGTACATGAGAAGTTTTCCTAGTTAATGGAAGGGTAGTCAATGTTGCCTACTGAGAGAGTGTTAGGTTGGACCCTAATATTCTCCAGGGTGCTTAGGAACATGGAGTGTGAGTCTTGTGCCATGGTTGGGTACCTATAGCAGGCTATGATCTGAATCACTGTCTTACCCAATGTTAGCTGCACCTGAAGTATCTCCGATGCGTTATGTTGGGCTACCAGTCTGGAGGTGTGCACATCCTTTATGAATATGGAAACATCTCTGCCTTTGGAGGTTTGGTCCAAGTTCTTGGGCTGAAAGGTGTAGAATGAGTTATAGCCTGGTAGTGCAGGGGTGCTTTCTGCTGCCTTGTATCAGGTCTCTGTTACAGCACAAATGTCAATGTTCTCCATTTTAAGAAGTGCTTTGAGCGAGTGCATTTTGAGATTTAGACTTCTAGCATTGAGCAGCATGACCCTCAGACTGTTTTTCTGTGATAAGATATTGAGAGCTATGGTGAGAACTGAATTCACTGAATATGTTTGGGGCTGTGTTCCTCCATTATTGGCTTTGTCCATGTGTTTTGTGCTAAGACATTGAGAGCTATGGTGACAATTTAATTCACTAAATGATAGCCATTTAAGTTTCAGTCTTCCTGTCTTTCAATAAACAGATGGTTTGGTATAGTGGTGTGTTTCTCTGACTGTAGTGCTCAGGGTCCTCGTCCAAGACTTGGCAGTGAAATGCATGGTGGTAGCAGAGCATTTTATTCTAGGAACTTTTCAAGGTTATACAAACAATGTTTAAAATATCTCACTGTTTTTTGGGCTTTTGCCCCCCCCCCCCAAATAAATGTTGGCTTTTTCCAGATTTCTTGTGCTCATGTGCTGCAAAGTTGAGAGATACAGTTGAGTTTCAAGTGAATGTTACAAGGAGCTAAGAGTTTCAGGGGAAGAAAGGTTTAGTGCTGCTTATGCTGAGTCAGCTTGCATTGTTAATAGCACAACAGGTAGTGCACTTGCTTGCAATGCAAAAGGCTGTGGGTTCTGCTCCCACAGTATGTCAATACAGTACTGTACTGTGTTGCACTTTTAAAGGGGGTGGATACTGCAGTCCTGAGAAGGTTGTCTCTGGTGGAGATACCTAGTAACTATCAGCCTGTTATCAGTTTGCCATCCATTCCTTATTGCAATTACTAGCTTCTCATTTTTTTTAATGTAACATGGGCAATGTATTCCACAATGGCAACAGACACTTTATTTGTAGATGAAACAATGCACTATAAAGTTGTTTGCTAGCAGCAACATCTTCATTAGTTACATATCTCTTTAATGTGGAATTATTTAGATGACATTTACTTCTGCAGAGATTGTACATATTTACTAATACTGGTAGACTGTAGAAGTTTGAGTAGATATTTATGATAGTAATTTTCTGAATTGGGCAGTTTTGTCATTATTGGTGCATGCATTTTGTTTCATTGTTTACTGCAAAAATCTTCAAAACAATAAATTTAAAATGCCCTCTAACAACTGTACTGCATTATATAATAATATAATTTAATACAATCAGGATGGTGTATCAAAGAACACATGTATATTTCCTGTGCAAGGGGCTAACGATTTGAAAACAGTCCAGAGTTCATCTTTATCTGCCACTGGCCAGATGTATTTTCTTTGAATGTGGGTTTCAATGCTGTTTCAATGAATGTGAGTTTCAAGAGCAGAGAAGTTTTAATGCTAAGTTTATTTTCATTGTGAGACTGCATTGCTTTGTTTAGCAGATGTATATTAGTGTTTGTGCTGTAAAATGTAAAATAAAACTTTTAAATGAAATCCAAGTCATCGTAGAAGTAAAGCAATATGCACATTACAGTGTTTATGGTAAATGGGGTGAAATAGCCAAGTAATGGGACATAGGAATGGCTGCAAGGGGGAGACCCCATCCAACTATGATTTTTTTTTGAGGGGGGAAGGGCAGCAAACTCAAAGACAGCCCCGGCTGAACTATACCTTTCCACTCTCCAGATTTTCACAGGATGAATGGATTTTGGCTTCTTATTTTTGGTTAGTTCCTCATAAAATTTGTGGCTTTCTGGCAAATCATTTAGGAATGAAGTCACTAAATTATGACAGACATTGAGTTTCAGACTTCATATCCTTCACCATCACCATCAGCCAGAGACATTGCAAATTGTGACTTACTAGTTGCACCCCACTCCCCATGTAGTGACTCTGGATGTGTCGGAACAAGGCAAGGAGCAGTTATGCAGTGTAAGTGTGCAGAGTATCCCCACATCCAAGGTAGATGCAAGAATTATAGTGGCTTTTCATCTGTCCTTGATTTTAAAGAATGTTCTTGTTTTCTGTCATATTTTTATAGTGTTGATTTATGCTTCTTATTATTCAGAAAATGCATGTTGCTGCAGTGCTTGTTGCTCTGTGTTTAAGTAGCAATGCTTTAATAACCATCACATAAGTTTGTCTTAGATTGCAAGATGCAAGTCAGCTTTAATAAGCATACTGTTAAAGAATTACCAATATTGAAAGCCTTTTTGTTGTTGCCATGCAGAGAATATTTACATAACTAGATAATGTATAAGCCTTAGGTATTGAAATGCATATGACAGTATTTGTGATAAAGGACAGGATTACAGTATTTTCAGAAGCTCATAGGTTCATAGGTTCATAGGTTGGTACTAGGCTATCAGCCCTAGGGCCTATACAAGCCTAGCCATAACAATTCCCTGGCTATTTCTTCCCACATTATTTACTTTCCTGGACCCCTGTCTAGCAGGGCGACTGACGTGATCCCTGGGGTGAATTTCCTTTCTCCCATCCAATCGTCAAGGTTCCTCTTGAAGAGGTCCAAAGAGGCACTCTGCTTGACATGTATGGGCAATCTATTCCAGAGTCTGGGGAGTCTCTGGGTCAGGAACCTATCCCTCCAGCATGTTTTGTTTATTGTGATGACAAGGTTTAGATCCCTGGAGCGTGTAGCTCTGAGGGATTGGGATTTCTTTAAGTGTAGCATGTCCAACAGCTCTGGGTTTGACATGGCCTTGTATGTTAAGCAGAGATCGCCTCTGTGTAGAGTCGACGATATGTGACAGAGTATAGCTGGAGTTTTTTAAGGCGGTCAGCGTAGGGCATCTGCTTTAGGCCTGTGATTCTATTA
The DNA here is from genome assembly GCF_019279795.1 of Protopterus annectens. Lineage (NCBI taxonomy): Eukaryota > Metazoa > Chordata > Ceratodontiformes > Protopteridae > Protopterus > Protopterus annectens. The sequence goes on from NC_056735.1 coordinate 1,227,243,226, forward strand.
GTGAGGTATTTCTGAGGCCTTTCCAGTTGTTGCAGATGTCTTGAGAGGTACATACCAAATGGGGCGTTCTATTCTATAATGGGTCTAATGAGGGATGAGTACAGTGGGACAATGACCTCCTTTTTTCTGGATGAAAAGCCCTTCGTGATGAGGTGTGCCACATAGAAGGATTTCCTGACTGTTGTGGCGATGTGGTTATCGAAGGTGAGACCACTGTCCACCTGTGTCCCTAAGTCTCTTATCACACTTTCTGTGTTTAGTGTACTGCCACCTATATGGTAATTCATGGATACATGTTTTTTCCCAAAGGGGATAACAATACATTTCTTGGCATTGAGCTTGAGCCCATGGCTCTGGCACCAAGCATCTGTTTCTGTAAGGCCCTTTTGTAGAGTATCCACATCATTTGGGGATTCAATAATGGCTCCCAGTTTGCAGTCATCTGCAAACTTTGTTAGCCAGAGTCCCTTAGTGTTGACCTGTACTTCAGAGAAGTAGATGCCAAACAAGAGCGGCCCCAGGACTGAACCCTGAGGTACTCCACTTGTCACTTGTCTGGAGCTGGATTTGGAGTCGGCTACTTTTACAGTGTGGGTTCTATCAGTAAGCCATTTAGCAACCCATTGGGTGACATAGGGATTAATGCCCAACTTAGTAAGTTTATCTATGATTCCAGAGTGGGGGATGGTGTCAAAGGCCTTGGCAAGGTCTAGATAGGCCTCATTACATTTGTTGGAGACTTGCGGTCATCTTTAGAGGCTTTACCTGTAAACTAAACAGAATGACAATTTATCATGTGTGGTCCATAATCTGTGCAGTAATCTTTTAAGCAATTTATCTTGAGCTTGTTTCTTGTTTGCTGTTCATTTTTTTTACTTTGATCACATTTTCCCCATGAAACAAGTAAATAGTTGTTGTCAGGCAGCAGGTCTTTTTTGGATAAGAAACATTTTTACAAATGGGGGTATCACAGAGATTGCTACTTTAATCATGTTACTTGGCACTTTTATAAAGATGAATATAAAATATAATTAGAACTGCAGTACAAGCAGAATTGGTTTGAGTTGAGTGCTGCTTGTTTTTTTATACTTGATTTTGACTGGCATTCCAGTAATGTATTTAAAAAGTAATTTAGTTTTTTATGTCTCACAACCTTTTTGTTTCCATCTAGATAATAAGTAAGCTGTCATGTAGCCAATGCATTGAAATATTTTTTTCTTCTACACTTCATTTTGTCTTGATTGGACCTTCATAATGATGGTGTGGTACCCAGGGCAGCGTATTTAATTAAAGTCCTGTTTTTTGTGTTTTTTAGCAAAGCTCATCCCCTTTCTAGTTGCCCACACCCCTTTTCATTGGCCCCACTCATTCAGTTGTCTCCTGCAGCCTCCCATTGATTTGAAGTCACAAGCCACCACTGCTACCAGGGATGTGTGTAGTTGGAGGAGTTGCTGTTCCAATATTTAGCTGGGGCTATGGCACAGGACAAGGCAGCAAAGTTGAAGAGAGTGGACTTTGCAGCAATTAGTGTGTTTTCTCAGATAGCAAGACTGAAGGATTTTACTCAATCTTGGACAGTCAGGCAAGTATTGAAAGGATGGGGCAGAGATGAAGGTTTGAGCAGGGATAGGCATTGGCCGGTGACCAGGGGGATTTTAGAGATGTTGTATAGGGTTTCTGAAGGATATTTGGGAATTCTGCAGATCATGTAGTGTGGGGAACACTGAGTGTATAGATGTACTTTGTAGCATTTAGGGTGTCAGAGTTATTGGGGTCATTGGTGTGGAATGATGTTATGTTGTTGCCTGGAGCAGTTCATATTAGGTTAAGGTCATCTAAGACCAGTCAGGCAGGAAAAGGAGCATCAGTAGTTTTGGGGGAAGACAGGTTGGAGCAGATGTGACTGGTGGCATGGGCAAGGAGATTGTTTGAGGCTCATAAAGCTGGACCACATGAATTAGTTTTCTAGTCAGTAGGTAGTAGGGTGTTAATGGGGGAGGGGCAGTTGAGTTTAGTTATGAGAAGGGCTATTTGTAGTATGGGCCTTGATGGAGAGAAAGTTTCCACTTGTTCTTTTAAGATGGGCAGGGAGTCAGATTTAGCAATGGGGGCAGTTCGATCAAAGTGATTAAAAGGTTGGGCTGATGGTCTTCCAATGCTTTTTTTGGCTTATATTAGATAGGGGGGGGGTTGTTATTATACTATTATTTTTTTTCCTCTCTCTGTTAGATAAAAGGATTTTCATCATAGGCCATTCTTATGTGTATTGGGCAGCAAGAAGGGCAGCAGTTAGTAGTATCGATGTTGACTTGGGGTTGCACCGGTTTGGTTGGAAAGTCACATGGCATGACATTAGAGGGCTTAAGTGGAACCGGTTGTTTCAGGTATTTACGATAATTCAAATGCAAGTGGGGCTGCCTCGAATTTTGTAGGTGCACCTAGCAGGTAATGACTTGTGGGTGAAACCAAAGCATCATCTCAGATGCTCAGGTAAGAGCTGCCCTCTCCAAAGCAAAAAACACAGCATCAATGGGACCAGACGGTGTCCCGGGCTGTGTCCTACATGAACTCCAAGAAGAGCTGAACCCCAACATAAAGCTACTGTTCAGTCTCAGCCTTACTACAGGATATGTACCCAAAGAATGGTGTACAGCAACTGTGGTCCCTCTCCACAAAGGTGGTGCCTCAACGGACCCTGGAAACTACCACCCCATAAGCCCGACTAGCCTGGTCTGCAAAGCTATGGAGAGGATCATCATGGAACTCATAAATAAAGATATTGGGGACCTACAGACACTGGATCCTACCCAATTTGGCTTTGTTAAGGGCAGATCCTGCCTTTTGAACCTGGTCAATTTCTTTGAAACAGTCACCAAGGCCATTGATGAGGGGAAGGTGGTCCACACAGCCTACCTGGACCTTGCAAAAGCCTTCGATACAATACCCCACTTGGGCATCATAGATAAGCTCTCCAGCTTAAATATAAACCCTTATGTCATAAGATGGGTTGCAAACTGGCTCAAGGACAGAACCCACATGGTCAGAATTGCTGGAGCCATGTCAGACTCCAAACCAGTTACAAGTGGCATCCCACAAGACTCAGTCCTGGGACCTCTGATGTTCGGTATATATTTTTTGGAGGTACAGGCCAACACGAGAGGACTATGGCTGACCAAGTTCGCAGATGACTGCAAACTGGGTGCCATAATCGACTCTCCAGCTGATGCAAGCATCCTCCAAAAGGGTCTCATTGAGACAGATAACTGGTGCCAGAGCCATGGCCTCAAGCTAAACGCTAAAAAGTGTATAGTCATCCCCTTTGACAAAAACAAAGTGCCGACAAATTACCACATAGGTGGAAATCCATTAAGTACGGAGGAAGTAATTAGGGACCTGGGGACCCAAGTTGATAGCAATCTCTCCTTTGACAACCATGTGGCCAAAGTGGTTAGAAAAACCTTCTATATAGCCCACCTTATCATGAAGGGATTCACATCTAGATCAAGGGAGGTCATTGTGCCCCTTTACTCATCCCTCATCAGGCCCATAATTGAATACAATGCCCCATTCAGGATGTACCTTACCCGACACCTGCAGCAACTAGGAAGATCCCAAAAGCACCTCACCAAGAGGATCAAGGGTCTCAAACAGATGCCATATGCTGCTCGGTTAAAGAAACTCCAGCTCTACTCAGTGGCATACCGCCTACTTAGAGGCGATCTATGCTTGACATATAAAGCCATGTCCAACCCAGAATGAATGGACATGTTTCACCTCAGAAAATCCAAATCCCTTCGAGCTACACACTTGAGGGACTTGAACCTCTGCACAGAAATAAATAGGACATGCTGGAGGGACAGATTCATAACCCAGAGGCTCCCTTCACTCTGGAATAGAATCCCGGTCCACGTTAGGCAGAGTCCCTCACTGACTCTCTTCAAGAGGAACCTTGACGAGTGGATGGGAGATCATAGGTTTACCCCAGGGATCACTTCTGTGTCACTGCTAGACAGAGGCACAGTAAACTAACCTTGAAAAAGGGCATAGTAAAACTCATTTAAATTGGGTGGCGAATGCCAAACACACTCTGGCTAGGCTTATAAATGCCCTAGGGCAGATAGCCATGTATGAACCTATGAACCTATGAACCTAATAAGTTGGGGTATTAGATAATGGAGGATTTTTTAGCTTTAAGGAATCTATATCTAACTTTATGTTTGTTATGGTCAAATATTATTCCTCGTTTGACTTGGAGGGATGCTAGGAAGTTTTCTGCAGTTGAGAGGGCATGGAAGTTTGTAAACTTTAGAATGTCAAAGCAGCTGGGGGCGAGGGGAATGAGTACCATATGGCATGATGAGTTTGCTGATAGGGACCCTTTGTGGTTCAGGGAAGATGGGGTCCATCTTAGTGATTTTGGTCTTGACTTATTTAACTGAATTTAGGATTGTTTTTGGAAGAATTGGCCAGTTATTGGAGGGAGTGAGGGGGACAGCCTGAGTTAGGCTGGTGGGCAGAGAAGAGGGACAAGCTTGCCCCTTTTCTGTTCCCCCTCTGGTGTATAATTGGAGGAAGGAAGTTCAGAGTGGGGGAAGCGAGTGTGGGGATGCTGCTTGCACCTGGTGGCTTGGATGAAAAATGAGGCTTTGGGATGAAGATGAGTGGTTGAACGCCACATGAAGTGTGGGGATAAGTGAGCAGATGGAGGCTGCTGCTTATTCCCAAGGGTGAGTGGTGTTACACTGCCATTATGAATGGTCATTTAATGTTTAGTCAATGTGCAATGAAGGAAAGTTATGTTTAATAAAGTTTGATGCATTTATTTCTTTATGTTCAAGCAATAAAAGGTCGTCAAAGGTCTTTTGGTGTTTGGTTTCATTATTAAAGTGGAACGTGACAGATGATGTTTGGAACAGACCAATTTGTCATGGGACATCTTTAGTTGGGAGGGTGTAATTGAGAAAGTAGGGTAAGGTAGGGATTAAAAAGTTTAAGTGGGAAAGGCAGGCTTTACAGGAAGATTAGGCAAGAAAGGGTTAATTAGTGGAAAGATGAAGGGAGAAAGTGAAGTATGGAAAGGGGAGGGTCTTTAGGGCTTTTCAGGAGGGGAGTGCCTGTTGGGATACACGTTTTGCTATGTTGTTGCCTGCCCATCCCTTCCCTCTTTTTTATTATGGAGGGTGATGGGCCAGAGAAGATGGACAAGCTTGCCCTTCTTCTTTTCCCCTTCTGGTGTATAATTGAAAGAGAAAATTTGGAGTGGTGGAAGTGAGTGTGGGGACGCTGCTTGCACCTGGTGGTTTGGATGAAAAATGAGGCTTTGGGATGAAAGTGAGTGGTTGAATGCTGTTGACGTGAGGGGATAAGCAAGAAAATGGAGGGAGCTGGAGTGGAACATGACAAAAACATCTTTCTCTGAAATAATCTCCCTTCAGAGAAACATTTGACAAGATGCCTCATGATTCATAATCAAATCCACTAATCAGAAAAGTTAGTAAAAATTGGGAGAAAGGTACTATTATGAGTGGTGACTTGACTATCAGATAGCTACATGACATGATTCTATGAACTAACAGGATTAAGATTCCACTGTCTAAAAACCTGTAGTATGAGACATATTAAATATGTCATAGTTAGAATGTGTTTTAAACTTACTTCAAGAAAATATAAATTTGGTATAACTTGTAGAGAGTATAAACGATGTTCATAAAAATAAGCAGATAACTTTTAAGGGCATTGATAATTCCTGAAATACAGTGTAGAGATTAATTTTGGTGTGGCCCTTGCTGATAATTCTCTTTTGCTGGTCCATGGTAACTGAAAATTAAAAATAGCCAGTACTTTAATGGGTGGAATGAATAGGAGATGTTGCCCAATGGTAGACCATTTGTTTTTCTGTCTAAAAGAAATACTTTAAGGAAAAATCCTATAATTTCTTATCATACAGAACTCATCTGTAGCACGTGTAAATAATCAATGCTTCAATTACTAGATTACTAAAGTCTTTTTTTCTTAAATTCAACAGGTTTTCCATGGCTGATGCTAACAGACATATTCTGAGATTGTAAATATGCAATGCTATGTATTAAGAATAAGATGGTCAAGTTGGAAAGCATGTCTCCTATGTGTAATTACAATGTTATATTTATCTCAGAACCAAGATAAGGGTTGTAAGCAAACATGGCACTGGTGATGGTGTGCAATATACAGCAGGGAGTTATTTTGTTCTTATATTAAATGTGTCAGTAATGGAATTAAAAATATTGATGGAGATATATTGTTTAATCACGCTAGTTTGGGATATAATAGCTTTTTGTAGGCAACTTAAGTTAAAACCTATGAAATGAGAAAATGTCTCATTCATAATGTCACACTTATTGGAGAAGACTTGAATAATCTTGAAATATCCTGAGATGCTCTGACACTTTCTAAGCCATTTGTTAAAGATAACTTTACTCATTCTACTGGTAATAATTATATTTAGCTAGTGGTCTACCAATGAGACTATGTACGCAAATTTATATTTTCTGGATTAGGTCTGGTATTCCAAGGTGACCTTACTATATTGAACCAGATCTTGGCAACTGATATGATTTCACTATCAGCTCTGAAGTAATTTTAGTAAAAAAAAAAAAAAAAAAAAAAAAAAAAAAAAAAAATAAAACAGGTTCACTAACCATGTAGGAGATGTAGGAGACTGTTTGAGGAATGTTACATCAGAATATAGTAAAATGTACTTGTTTTAAGAGACCAGGTATGCTTGTTGATAATTCCTTATCATTTGACCATCGTGTCTTCATAGTAGTTTCCAAAGCCTTTTATCTAGCCAATCAAATTTACAAAGGCATCTCCACTAGATGCAAAGAAGTCTTAATTCCATTTTAATCATGTGTTTTCTGACCCATTATTTAAAGTAATGCACATTTTGGCATATATTTGTCTTAACATATCACACAGCTTGACAGATCTCATGGATTTACAACTAAAAGGATCAATGGCCTCAAAAACCTTATTTATCATAAGAGGATGGGAGTCCTAGATTCCTCCGTGGAGATCTATCTCTAGTCTTTTGAGCCATGAAAAATCCAAGCGTATTTGACCTCCTATTGCTTTGCAGAATTACAGATACCTCAAATGCTTGAATAAAGTATCTAAACCTTCATCAGCAGATAATTAAGACAAACTGCATGACAGATTCACATCACAACATACCACTTGCCATTGGAACAAACTTTTGCGACATGTCAGGCACATTGGCACATTTGCCACCTTCAATGTAAACCTAAATAATTGGATGGGCAGTCTAACATTCTCATCCAGTTTATCTTGCCTTCCTTCCTAGAGGCTAAAGGGAACTTTTGATTAGGGTTTCTGGCTAGGCTTGAAATGGTCTGCAGAGAGATGGCCTAGTGCTTACCTCTGAACCCCCTATTGTAATTCTCAGCAGAGGTTTAACACAACTGATTAACTGATTACCTCTGATGAACATACGACATTAGAATGACAATGTTTTCTTATTATATTTAAATCATAAGGAAGGCTGGAAACAGTTTCATGAATTAATGAACAAACTGAGAAAAAAATATGGACCTTCTGAAACGCTGTGTGCAATTTATAAGAAAACACTCTCATGTTGGAACAAAATTGTTTCCCATTTAGTTTACAGAAAGAAATGCTGTTAAGTCATTTAAAGGAACCACACTTCTATTCTGTTTTAAATGACACACACTAGATAAAATGAAAAGGAAAATATCTGAGGAAGGTTAAATCAGAATATAAAAAATATGCCTGCCATTCACATGTTGAATAATAGTAGGGCTGGTTTTAATCAGCTTTGGACATACACCAGAAGTATCCCAAGCAAAATTAAAATATAGGTATAATATGAAGTAAATAGTGTTAAAATTGCCCTAGTAGAATAGAAATACAGTAAAAAAAACTTTTTTGGTAACCTTGGTAGAAATACAAACTCAGCAGTTATAATTAAAACCTGTGATAACTGCCCAAAGATCAGGAAAGAGACAACTATTCTTATGATGTTTGCTAGGCTGAATGGTCTTAATAGCTACTTTAAAAGTAACAAAAAGACATGCATTACCTTTCTTTGCTTCACCTTTCTTATTAGGCAAAATATATTTGATGGATGTACCAAGGGGTAAAATGAGGCTAGTGTTGTATCCTTTCCAAATGTGGATGCTTTAACAAGGTACAGAAGTATAGGCTCATCAGTTTAATAGCATCAGTTGATAAATATATTGGAAAAGAACTTAACTTTTCTGTATCGTTCACGTAAACAATTCCTTGAATGCAGATAGCATGATTTCATTTTTGGTCACTAACACCACAGTAGTTTAATACATTTTATGTAGATTCAGTTGATAGTCTGCGGTGGTGGTGCTGCGGTAGAGTTGTCGCCTCACAGTAAGACGCTGTCTGGTTCGATTCTCAGCTAGAGCGTCTTCTGCGTGGAGACATGTGTGAATGGGCATACCTTCATTGAAGGTTGTGCGTCAGGGCTGGTAACTTGGCACGTAAAAATCAACTACCAATCATTAGCGGACCGGAGTTCCGCTGTGGCAACCCCTAACTGGGAAAAGCTGAAAGACACAACATGTAGATTCAGTTGATGTTCTAGATGATAGTCTATTCATTGATATATTACATTTAGATTCATTGCCACACTCAGCCATACTCCAAGCACCTTTAGAGCTCAATGTAGGCTATTTATACTACATTGAATATTCTGCTAACTTGTAATTCTGAACTGCTGTGTAAGGTTATATGATATCCTCCCTTTACAAAAAATATTTAACAGGAGGTGGGGGAAAGAAAAAAACATATCCAAAATATTTTTATTGTGTTGCCATTATATTAGAAGTAAATATCATACATATTCTCTAGATTTAAATAAATGTTTGTTGGAATTGTATTAATATGGTTCTTAAGATTAGAGGAATGGAGGTTCAGCAGTAAAGATGGGTGAGATGGAAACATATGCAGTAGCTAAAATAGTGGTTATTTTCCAGCAAGCTGATAAATGCATGTGCAAAAGAAAAACAGAGCATTAAGTTAGGCACCTGTTTTGTAGCTTAATAGGGAGGTCAGAGTTAAGTCTAAGAGTAAAAATGAGAAAAAATGAAGATCAAAATGATAAGGAGGTAATCTACACAAAGATTAAGAATAAAAAAGAGGTCTGAGTAATGAGGATATGATAAAAGGGAAGTCATGGCACCCTAGGTGAAAGAAAACATGGGGGAGGGAGTTATGACAGCTATGGATAGCAGGGAAGAATTCTGGAAGGGTGAGGCTGCTTATGCTCTTAATGTTCAGATAGAATAGGACCCATAAAAAGATTATGTTCAAGTAGAGAACTAGTAATAGAACCAGACACTGTGCATAAGTGCAGGTATTGCCCACAGGTAGGGGCAGCATGGGCTCAAATAAGCAAACTATGGGAAGTAGTGTATGCTAAAAAATAAAAGAGTCTTACTGGTTTTATATAATTTGTACATAGCAGAGTGTACAAAGCTGGGAGAAAATGAAAAATTGAAGGTATAGCATTAATGGGAAAGATAAAGACAGAGACAGCTAAAAGCTGAAATGAATGAAATATGCAACCACAACATAATGGAATGTATAAAAATGCATAAGAAAGTTGGCAAGACTGGGTGAGGGCTAAAGAATATCTCTTCAAAAGGGATGGGGGCTTAATGTGGTGAAGGTGATGGAAGGTGGGCATCAAATCTTTCAAGTGCACCAGTTTCGTTGGAACTTCATGAATTCTACTCTTAAATAACCTTATTCATGAATTTCCAAGTTGTAGCATATTTGCATGATTTTTAAAAAACTGCTTTTATGAAATGTTTTTTTTTTTTGTTTGTTTGTTTTAATGAAACAAGGTTAATAAATATGTTTCTGCAGCTTGTCTGCCTCATCTGCTTTTTATGTAACTGGTCACAGTTCCCTTAACTGTGTCATCGCTCCAGATGCTGCAATGTGATTGGAGCTCAGACAGCAGATTACCCATTGTCAAGCTGTAGTGTAGGGGAAGGCCTTTCCACCGACAGAGAGAGACATGGAAAACTATAACTAACTTAAAGAGAATTAATAAATAATAAAGTGTTATTACAAATCCATGTGTGTGTGCGCGCGTGTGTGTGTGTGTGTGTGTGTGTGTGTGTGTGTGTGTGTGTGTGTGTGACATATAAAGTTGCTGGTACCAGTTGATCCATAATTATTTGCCAGTGTTGTGTAGTACAAGCAACATTATTTCATTTTTTTATTAATTTTTCTTGGTCTGCAATACAGTTAGTGACATACGTTTTCATTCCTTGTTCAATAATTCTTCCACTGAGTGACCTCCCAAACCTCTTATATCAGAGGCACATGGGATATACGCAAATGACCCTTATGAACATCAGGTGTTTCAGCTAATTGGCGATTTGGAATGCCCATGACTTGTTTCATCTTTTCAGTGGACAATTTCAGGCCAATATAGCCAAACCCCACTAGCTGTGGATATGTATATTTCGGCCTTGTTATGACCTCATCAGCACAGCACAAGCAGAGTGTTTGACTAAGCATAAGAAACACAGGGCTGTTATACCCAGTTGATGTCCATTATCATTAGGGTTACTAGTACCTGATCTTCATAAGGGTCATTTGCATATATCCCATGAGCCTCTGATACAAGAGGTTTGGGAGATCACTCAGTGGAAGTTCTAGCCTTGCTGGAGTTTTCATTTTGTTTTTACTGATTGGTTTTTCAATGACTTTCTCACTTATTGTTTTAGTTTGTTCAATAATTCTGGAGAAAACCAGAAAGAAAGGGAGGAGAAAGACTCAAAATCAGGAAAAATGTTTAAATATGACTCTAATCATCTCAAAAAGTGAAAGAACAGCAGGTTTTGCATAAATATTTATTCTCTCAACAATAATAAGTCTGAAACAGTAATGCATGGCTTTACAAGCTGATTGTGATCCTTGGTAATTTATCAGAAACTGAAACATTTTTGAAGGACATGGAAAAGGTATAAAAAATTATACTCTGCTGTCTTACTATGAAATATATATTGTAATCAGTTATATCTGATAAGTTTCTGTAATATTGTTTGGTTGATTTCTTACTGCATATGCATGCTGTGCTTATGTATTCATATGTGTTAACTGGGGTAGGGCTCTGGTTCACATGTCCCTTTTTCACATTCAGCCCAGGAGCATTGTCTAGTTAATTGACTAGTTTAGGTTCAAACAGTAGACAAATATAGTCTGAGGAAACCAACCCTGCATACAGGAAGCAGCTTATTAACACTTCATAGCCTTAATTGCTGTCAGAATGCCTTGTTGAAGGCTTTTCTTTTCTTACTGATATGTCTTCTAGCAAAACACACACACAAAAAAGCTTAGATTATCCTTTCACACTCTCGTCTTCTTAAACTTGTATTTCTAAGTGGTAAGGCATCCCACGGTCCTTCTAGAAGTTGGAGGAGTTATGGTATCCAATTCATTAATGTTATGTTTATTAGGTGTTGAGATGTATGTAGTTTTCTGGAGATTTTATACAGGTTTTTGCATCTCCAGCTTGAGAGGTACGGAGAGTATGAAACAACGGGAGAAGGTAAGAGGAAATAGCAACAAGGTAAATGGGATTGAATAGTATGGTACAGTAATTCAAATAAGTGGAAAAAATGAAAGAGATTAAAAAGAAACTACAGGAAGTCTGGTAATTTAAGACGGACATCCAATAAACATTCCTATAAATCCCCTATATTATCAAACATTCTATCAGATATTCAGCAAAAAATAAGAGTATTACAACTCAGTTTTAAGTCTTGACAAATGTTCTCATATTTTCCATGAAATCAAGATAAAATAGCAAAAGTTTGAAATGTTCAGCTTGCATTCCCTTGAGAACCTACTGATGTTCAGTCCAAATATGTCTTTATGACATGTTGTCCTATTTCATTTTAAAATATGAATAAACAGAACCTTCCCTTTTTCATACGTTTATGAAGTAGTCTTTATTATTAAGTGACATTTTTTCTTAATTAATCTCATCATGTAAAAACACTAACTTAAGGACAAACTTTATACTTTAGCTTAGGCTTAAAGCCAGATTTACTTAACCAGCGTTCACATATAGACTATGATTTATTTAGTTATTTAATTATTTTTTAGTTGTTTTTTTTTTTTTTTAGGTGAAGCAATATGCTCCGCTTTTTATTTTATTTGAAAGACACTTAGGGATGGATGAGAAGCCAGACAGATTAAGGAAAGACAATACATTACCTGTCCAGGTTTTCATTTAAGGAATGAAGATACTTCCCTTGTGATTTTAAACTACAAACTTAGTTAATCTTATAAGTTTTGAAAATGTAGTCAGGAAAACAGTATTCTGCAGTCTTCATTTATTTGATCTGGTTAATATTTTGAAATGGCTGTCATAGTAATTAACCTTAATGAAGGCCAGAGAACTATAAATGACAATATAGGAGAGAAGGCACAGAAGGTTAACATATACAGTTTCCATAAAATAAGCTAAAAGTACAAATGAACAGTGTGTGTGTGTGTGTGTGTGTGTGTGTGTGTGTGTGTGTGTGTGTGTGTGTGTGTGTGTGTATGTCTGTCTAGCAGGGAAGTGGGGTTATGTGTAGATTTGTTCAAAATTGCAACCATGGCAGCAGGAATATTTAACTGTAAGGCACAAGGTTTAGAAAGTAGCATAAATTAGGGGAAAACCTAGACAGCAGTGATAGAAGTTCAGACACTCAGACAAAAAGGATCTAAAGAAGTCTACTTGGATAAAAGCTATTCAGCAAGAACAAATCTAAAGTTCAGCATTTTTACAGAATAATATGTATTGTATTTCTTTTTCCCACTCAAAGGAAAATGTGGATTGTCTAATCAGAATCTAAAATTTCTACCTTGTAATCCTTTAGGCAGAATATTAGTTATATATGCCTGAAGTTGACCAAAAACTAAAACTATTTCTACCACACTTCATGCAGAGACAACTAATACAGCCACAGCTTGTATACCTTTAGGAAATAAAATGTAACTTGAAAAGTTGATAATGACTGACAGAAGACTGGATGGCTCAGACATCTCAGAGTGCTGTGCAGAAAGTAAAGATGGATCCTTGAAGGCATTCTGTAGAACAGGTCAGTAGCTGGATCATTTGTCATAATAGGCATTTTGGCAGCTTGGTACTATTCATTCTTATTTTCACAGTTACACAAGGCATATAACTATTAGCTACAATCTAAGATTGTCAACATGCCTTCAAAGGATCCAGGGGCAATGATTTATATTCTCTTCTGACTTCTGTCACCTTTGGAAGACAAAAGCAAAACAAGCTCTAACTAACAACATTTCTCACTTATTTCACTGGAGGAAAAGTTTTAGGGCTAAGTGTAAAACGAAGTTTCAAAGCACTTATCTTACATTTAGTGTATTTTGTGAAAACAGTAGACAATTTAATGGTGGTATATGAAAAGAGATAGAATGATGGTTTATGAAAAGAGAATAAAGTGCAATATGGAAATTGTGTTTGCCTTCAGAAATAACAGTTGTGGAAGGGATCCTCCTTTCAGTGCATCACTGATTACACTGGGTTTAAACATTTCTAATTTTCTTTCTTCCTAGTTTATTTTCTAAGATCTTCTATCTCTTATATTTATATATATATATATATATATATATATATATATATATATATCTATAGAGAGAGAGAGAGAGAGAAAACACGCGCGGATGCATACACGCCCACACACACATGCACACATGCGCACACACACGCTCACACATACACGCGCACACACACACACACACACACACACACACACACACACACACACACAAACACATAGACACACACCCAAACAGTTTTTGCCTGCATTTTTTTCTCTTTAATTCTTCAGACATGCAAGACCCACAGGAAAGTATGCTTATAAAAGGCAAATAGATGAAAAAATGTAATGGAAGCATAGAAATAATTTAACTGATAAGAAACTATTTTCAGGTACGGTAATGCAAAACAAACAGTAACTATAGTGGAGGAAATGGCGAAGCCACAATCACTAAGCTCCACAGACAAGTCCCTATAAACCATAATTAAAACCAACAACTCTGCTGGTCTGTCCGTGTACTCAAATTATATTTCCAAAATCTTGAATTATATCCCTCCCATCATCACACAACAAACTAACCTATCCAAAAAACTTGCTAAACACTTTAAAAATACTTGGATCTGCTCTTGCACCTCCCAAGGCTAGACTTCCCTGCCACGTACATACTTACATTACCCCTCTATACCTCAACAATACAAGTTCTCATTATAAATCTCCTACTGACCTCTATCCCTTTGCCATTACGATCCCTTTTACTGTCTCTGCTTACCCTCTATGAAGTTTTCCGTCAAAAAAGGTCCCTCTCATACTCACTAAATTCTTTACTTACCTCAGCCTCACTGCATCTTTCATTTTTGTGTTTCTATATTAACTAACAAATACACTCACTAATCACCTTTTCTCACCTACTCTCTGCTTTCTGTTCATCACCTCTTCTCTGCTTTGTACTCCTATCTCTCATACCTCCTTTCTTATTTCTCCTACCCATACATGTAAAATTGTAATTTGATATTTTAAATCTCACTGTATATGCCAGTTTGTCAGGTATCAATATATAATGACTCTGTATTTTACTTACTGTAGTTTCTTTCTAAAACTGCTGCCTTTCAGTTATTGTATGACCATATTGTAACTGTAAGTTTCACATTTTTCTCTGTTCTGTAAAATTGCCTCTTTTGCAAATGCAGCTTTTCTGCCCAGGCCTTCATTTACAAAGGGGTTACCATAGCTAGTCCAGTAAGGTTACGCCAGTCAACAAAAGCAAGAAATAAATGTACTTTACTTAGCCTTACTTTTATAATTCTCTATCCATACTGGAATGGTAAGTACTTTACACAGCTGTGTATAATCTTTGAGGATGGTCACTGTATCAGTATATCACAATATTTGAGTAGCTTCCCAACTAGTGCCCTGTTACTGTAGCATAACAATGACAAAATCACAATCCTATGCCCCCAAACCAGTCTTCACCAATACTTGAATAGTTTTACTAGCTTTTCTGAGCCATATGCATAGTTTTGTGACACTGCTAACCACTCTACTTGTATACTTCTAATATAAACCTCATAATAGCCATATATAAGTATCTCCAAACTTGCTTAATACTAAAATTTTAATATTTTCTGCATTACCAAGTTCCTTTCGCCCCTTCAGTTTCTTTGAATGTATAAGCACTAATCACAAAAGCTTTTATCTATTTCACAAAACCATAAAAAAATTCTCAGTGTTCATCTACAAATGCTTAAATAATTTTATAATGTAATAATTACCTTTATTTTATATGAATGTAATCTAGTTAGAAATGCATGTACAAGTGTTAATGTATGTTAATTAGTATCTTTGTATTCAATTACTGAGTGCCTTAATTTGCAAAATATTGGTGCTTTTCTCCCAGGGCCTCACTTGAAAAGGGGTATTTGATTAATCAGAGTCAGACAAAAGCAGTAAATAAAAGCATTAATTAATCAATTACTTAATTACTTACTTAATTAATTAATTAATTTAATATAAAAAATGCCCTGTCTCTAGAGTGTACTCCAGTTTCTAATGTTTGGTAAATATATGGATTGTAGACCATGTGAAACTTTTGAAATATCTTCAGATTCTAAAACAAGCTTACACGATTTAGGAAATTATTTTTTGTTTGCATATGCGAGAGTTGATTGTGATTCTCAAAGGAAAAGGCAGGTAAATATTTTTTTTTATTTATTTGTTTAAAGGGTTTAATTGAAGGCATTATTTCTATTGCTTAAAGGAAAGACTATCTTAGTCTTCTTAAAATATAATATTTTAGTTCTCTATGCTCACATATCCAACCTATTGTAAAGGTGGCATCAGCAACCTCTTAAGGCACTATGTTGCAGGGGGAAATCTACCAACTTAATTTTTTTCTACTTAGAGAATCCACAGTTTGACTAATGACTAATGAAGAAGGTTGCCATGATTACAACACCATAAAAAGCACTACAAATCGCTTACTTTTTAGGATTTCTGCTTGGTCTCACCAACCATGCCATATAAATTAATTTTCTAGGTCAAAGTAAGTGGGACTAAGCAGGAAGCCCAGAAACTGAACAGTGGAGTGTAATGGGAACATTTTTGGGAATCTACAGCTAGCAAGATGACAAGGATAGAGAAGACAATCCTGTTGTTGGGGCACACCTCAGACAGATTTTAAACAGATACTTTTTCTCAACCCTGACAAGCAAGAAGATATCATGGACAGAATGTAATATTTCTGAACAACTTTGCTCAGCAATCATGGAAAAATCCAAACAGTAATGTTGACAAAGGTCCAAAATCAGGCACGGATTTTACATTCTTCTCCTGCATATTTAGAATGTTGCTTGAATAAAGGGTTTTGCATTAGCATGCATTTTTTGAAAATATATGATGTCAAACTCAATGTATTTTGTTATCTAATGATGGCAATTATTTACAGTGTCCCAAAAAACATGCATTTTATGAAGAACAGGTTAAAATATGAGGCACAACTAGGGACATTTTGTGAAATCAGAAAAATTTGAGTGCTATGTGTCAGACTTTACAAGACTAATTTGAAATTTTGAACAAATTTGGAATAGTTATACTATGACTGACTTACTGCATGTGTGGTACACAGATGAATCTTTTTTAGCTGTTTATTTTATTATACTCAGACATCTGAGGTTTGCATAAAGTCCCTATAGTTTGACATATCCTGACTTGCAGTCTTTTCTTAAGTTAAAGGGTTTTTATTCTGGCTTTGCAGGAATAATGCTTATTTGTGTTAAGCAAAAATAATTCTTTGCTGTAACTAGCTTCATTTTGTTTGCATGAAACAGAATGGAAATAACTTACTATGGGCATCATTTTTAATTAAAATCAGATATTCAGTATGTGCAAAGTCAAAGTAGCTATAAAGTGTAGTTGTATAAGTTGAACTTACCATAACAGTAGATGTTTCAATAATTACTGCTGCAGTAGCTTTAGCTAACTGAGTTATATCTTGCAGAGGATATATCTGCCAACCATCTTCCAAGATGTTTGAATGATTACTGCTGCAGTAGCTTTAGCTAACTGGGTTATATCTTGCAGATGATATATCTGCCAACCATCTTCCAAAGCTTCAGTGTACCTTTCATTTGCCCAAACTGTCAAGCAGTTCATGTTGAGCTGCCTTAAACACAAGATTGGGAGCAAGCCCCTTCAGAGCTTTCCTGGCAGAAGAGAGAGGGAGGCTATGAAGGGACAATTCAGGGAGCAGCAAAAATAAGTGTCTTCTCTCTGGCATTAAAAAGCACACCAAGGTGGGGTGGAAGGAGGGAGCAGCTGCTGCAGCAGTGATCTTTCATATATCTACTGTTATGGTAAGTTCAACTAGGTTTTTCATATTGATGCCAGCTGCAATAGCCTTAGCTATATGGGTAGATTACCACAACTAACTATATTTGGGAGGTGGAAAGAGAAGAGTCTAAGAGCCCCTGGAAATGGTGCTAGCAAACCTTGATCTGACCTTGTGAAGGAATCAAACTTATAGTTTTTTGTAAAAGTATGTACAGTGGACCAAGTATCAGCTTTTAGTAGCTTCTAGACTCCAACTCTTTCTAGAAAGCCATAGATGAAGCCAATGCCCTGGTAGAGTGGGCGTTGACCCTGCTGGGAATATATTTGCTATTATCAGTATAACAGTAGGTAATAGCCTTAGACAATCATTTGCAAATAGTCTGTTTTTGACACAGGCTGTCCCTTCTTCTTACTATCACAAGAAATGAACAACTGATCCAAAGTGTGACATGCCCTCTTTACCAGGGGCAGTAACTAAAGAGTCTCTATCCTTACCACTGTCTGCAGTAATAGAGTGTCACTAAAAGCAGGGATAGAAATACACAATTTGTCCTAAGAGTACACTAGGAGCAGGTTCCAAATCTGGGGCTGGATTATATGCTTCACTCCAGGTCCCTACATATGTCTCCACACTAACCACTGCATAGCACTGTGCCCCGGTTCTAGATATCTGACACACTCACTCTTAACTGTCTGATACTCACATATACACACACTCTTGGGAAAGACTGACAGATATTTACCTGCTGTGTTTCTTTGTCTAAATTTCAAGGTAATGGATGCCACCAGTGAAATACCAGAATAACCTTCAAAGGGGGTGATCCATTACATTGGGTAAAATAGATATTGAAACAAGTGATAGCAGGTATCCCAAGCAGTAAGGCTCTTCAGATTGGCCCTAGTGTTATGACAATAAGCATAAACACTCTTACGTTATTGAAAATATTAACTAAATAACCAGCCATAATGAGAGGTAGTAAAACATTTAATAATAAATAAAGGGATTTAAAACATGTAAATAATGAACAACTGATTTCAATAAACAACAGAGTTTCACATACAGGAAATATGAAAATAATAGAGTAGGATAGATCTCACATTGATTTTAGAAAACCTCTATCTAGCTGTAGTTCCCTGCCTTTCTTAACTGTCCCTATCTAATCTAAATACTTAATCAAGGCAAGATTACACTTTTACTTCTGCAAACCAAGATGAGGAATTATGTCCACAATCCAAGCTGTTGTCTGTCCTCAGCAACTGGAGCAACTACTCTGGAAACAACTGGACTACTACTGCTGAACAGCTCTGGAAAACAAACTAAATGTTAACTTAACAACTGACTCAGAGGCTGATTTATATAGTAGATCTTTTTCAAAGGTAACAGGAAGCTTCCATGAGAATTCTACTTTCATATTAGACTTTGAAAAGTAAGCAAATAGCTGGAGTGAAGATTCTATTCTCCCAGCCATGGCACACAATGACATCACATCTAGGTCAGCTGACTCTGGCATAACATGCATTCAAAATTCTCCCCAGAAAGAACATGCACATTTGGTCTGCCAGAAGAACAGTGTCTGATACTCAAACATCTTGCATAAATCAGTGTGATATTAAAAAGTCATAAACTTATTTACAAAATTATAGCTAGCCATGCTGGCATATGTAACACAGGGTAATATACAACTATGTACAATTATTTGCAAAACCTCAGCCAGTCATGCTAACACAGATAACAATATCTAATATCCTCACATTTCTTCCCCCTTTGAAGACTCAAGCTAGATTTTCAAGTGACCCTGGAAAATCATCGCTTGAGAAAAATGGGGCTGTCTGGAAACACATCATCCTATACCTTGTCTTGAAAATCCATCTACATTGCCATTACTGAAATCTGAACTAGCTAATATAGGAGGTCCTCCCAAAGCTTCTTTAAGTTTTTGGAATGTCTGCTCAGAATCTGTGGTCCACAACTACCCTATTAGGCTGATTTTTCCTTGTTAGGTCAGTAAAGCATGCAGCTATTGTAACATAGTTGGGCACAAATTTTCTATATAACCCTGCTGCCCCTAGGAATGCTCTTACCTGTGTTTTAGTAACAGGTAAAGGCCACACCTGAATAACCTCCACTTTGGCAGTTTCTGGTTTAATCTTACCAATCCCTACTCTATGTCCTAGGTAGGAGATCTCTGACACACCCACCTTCACTTACTAGGCTTAATGGTCAACTATGCCCTTTTTAGTCTACCTAAGACCTCCCTGACATGTTGAAGATTCTCTTGCCAGGAATGACTGTAAATGGCAATTTTGCAAAGTAAGTGAGAGCATAGTCTCCTGCTCCTACTAAGATATGATCTACTAACCTCTGGAAGTTTGTTAGGGCATTCTTCATCTCAAAGGGCATCCTTGTAAACTCATATAATGCAAAAGGTGTAACAAAAGATGATCTCTCTCTAGCAGTGGGAGTCAGGGGAACCTGCCAGTATCCCTTGGTCAGATCAATAGTGAACAAATACTTAGCCCCACCTAACTATTCTAAAGCGTCATCTGTTCTAGGCATGGGGGTATGCATCTGACTTTGTATAACTGTTTAACTTTCTGTATTCTACACAGAATCTTAAACTACCATCTTTCTTCGGTACCAATACTACTGGGGAAGCCCAAGAGCTACTGGACTCCTTGATTACCCCAGCTCCAACATCTTTTTTATTAAAGTCTGTTTGTCTCACTCAGGCACCTTATAAGGAGCTTGTTTAATAGGCCTTTTGGGTCCCATATCCACATGGTGCTGCACTAGGTGGGTGCACCCAGGTTTTTCAGTGAACATTCCCCCAAACTCCTGTAACACTGTTCGTATTTCTTTAACCCAAAAACGGGATAGCCACTGAGATATCACTACCTCTCCCACAAAGTGTCAATCTGAGCCCCACTGAGATGATCAGTCACCAGATCACCTCAGACTCCTCCTGCCATCTACCTCAAATACTCAGCACCAGGCCTCCCTAACATGATATGGTTCCATCATGTTAACATGGTACAACTAAGTCCCTGCCTCCTGCCTACTAAGTTTGCCATGTAGTTAACATCACTCATTTTCCTTACCACTTTGAAGGTTCCCTCCCAAACTGCCTGCAACTTATTGTGTCTGCCAGGAATGAGCACCATAATATGTTGCCCCACAGTATACTCTCGGGCTCAAGCCTTCCTGTCATACCAAACCTTCTTCTATTGTTGGGCTACTGCCAGGTTCTCCTGGGACAAACCCATGAGCTCCTTAAGCATTGTCCTGAAGTTTAGGACATATGCCACAACAGACTTCTTGTGGGATTCACACTCATCCTTCCACTCATCAAGAATCAAATCTAAATGCCCCTTCACCCTATGCCCATACAGCAACTCAAAGGGTGAAAAGCCTGAAGATTGCTGAGGTACCTCTCTGTATGCAAATAGTAAATGGGTCAAATATTGGTCCCACTCCTATTTAAACTGGTCTGCTCTTGCCCGTAGCATAGTCTTTAATGTAGAGTTTAACCTCCCCACAGCACTATTAGTCTGGTGATGGTAGGGGCTGGTTTTTAGATGCTACACCCCACAACACTTCCACAGATAAGCCAGCAGGTCTGGCATAAAGTTAGCACCTTGGTCAGTCAGTATCTCCGTTGGAAAACCTACCCTGCTGAACATTTCTAACAAAGAATTTGTCACTTTCTCTGCCGTAATAGAAGACAGAGCCACTGCCTCAGGATATCTAGTGGCATAGTCTACCACTACCAGGACATACTTCTTCCCTGTAGAACTTGGAGTACTCAGATGCCCCACAATATCCATAGCTACCCTCTGAAATGGCTCTTTACTCACAGGCAAAGGCATCAATGGAACCCTGACCTTTTCTTCTGCCTTGCCTATGTTTTGACACTGATCACAGTTCCTGCAGTACCTTGTTACATCCTTTGCAATCCCAGGCCAATAAAAATTCTGCATAATGTGTCACGTAGTATGCTTTATGCCCATATGACCTGCAAAAGGAATGTCATGGACTATGGCTAGAAGTGCCAGACAGTATACTCTGGACACCACCAACTGCTATATTATCTCACCCTCTAGCCCTCCCTCAGGGGTCCACTCTCTGTACAGTAAACCTTTGTTCCAGTATACAGACTGCCTATTTCCTTGAGCATCAGATCCCTCCTTAATTACCTTTCTCAAGACTCATAAAGTAGGATCCGAAAGCTAGCCAGTCTCAAATCTGTCTTTGTAACCTCTCCCAGCTCCCCTTCCACAGACAGCCTAGTACTTCTGACAGATATGTCTCACTGTCAGCCTGGTTACTACCACTCACCTCTGTCCTTGCAGTCATCAGAGCCACAGGAATACCAACCAGCAGCTGTCATTCACCTTCAGGCTCACTGCTACAAGGTAGCGCCCTCCCTGAAGTAACCAGATCACCAGTCCCAGCTTCAGGCAGAGGATCTGTTTGGATCTTCTCTTGGTTACCAGATGTACACGCCTGTCTCCAGGCTTGACTGCAAGTAACTGCATGCACACAAGGTACTACATGATCAAAATCATTCCTTATTAAGACATCTGCAGGGATATCCTCAAACACACCTACCTGCTTGTTCCCTTTTCCACCCTCCCAGTCAAGATGAACCCTGGCCAAAGGTATTTGGAATAGGGTCCCACCCAAAGCTCTGACTGGTGTGGGCTGCTCAAGCAAGTACTGCTCCTCCTTAACCACTGCAGGCCTCACGATAGTTATGTTTGAAGCTGTTTCTCTCTTAGCAGTGGTCTGTGTTCCATCCACTAAAATGGGATACAAATTTTGGTGATAGTTTGGCAACTCTGTTGTTTCCAGACAACTTACCACTGGCATTCTGTCATTCCCAATTCCTGGCTCCCTCCCTTTTTGTTTTTCTGCTTGCTTCCATGGACATTTCTATGCTATATGGCCCCTCTGATTACATTTGAATATCCCTGATCCTGACCATGTGCTTAAACTAGTGGCTTCCCCTGTTACTGGAGAACTCTTTTGGAGTGGCTTAGGTTGTCCCCCATGGGTTTCCTTATGTCCATGTGCCACAATGGGTATCTCCATCTTATGCAGTGGTGCCCGGCTTGCCAAGTAGAGATCCGCTTTTCTCGACCAACTCATTTGCAGAGTTACACTCTCGGTCTGTCAACCAGATCCCCATGTTCTTATGCAAAGTGCTGAATGCTTGTTCCCTCACCAAAAGGTCTGCCAGTCCTTCAAAAGTGGTGACCTGACACTCACTCACCGACCTGTGAAAGTAAGTACTTAAATCAGCAATGTACTCACATGCACTTTCATCTGCTTTGTGTCTATGTTCACAAAATGTTTTTTCTATACATTTCAGGGGTTAATTTAAAACCAACAAGTAAACATTGTTTTACACTATCATAATTCAAACAATCAATATCAGACAGTTTAGCAATTCCATTAACAGCTTTACCATGGAGTAAGGGGGTCAGGAACTGTACCCAGAGCCCTCGATCAACATTATACTGTTTACATACCCTCTCAAATATACAAATAAAACTATCAAAGTCATCACTCTCCCTGTACTGAAGAAATAAAGTTTACTTACCTTTATGACTTCTGGGTTTCAGTCATTCCTTTCCCCATTACCTCCATGACCCTGTTGAAGGGACTGAAGTTCCTTTTCATGCTGTGTCTGCCTATAATTTTTTTCAGCTTCCATAGGTTCATAGGTGTTTACAAGGCTAATGACCACAAGGGCTTTTTAAGACTAGCTTCTTTTTCTTTCAACTGTTCCCATTAGGGTTCGCCACAGTGGATCATCTGTTTCCATTTCTTCCTGTCCTCTGCATCTTGCTCTGTCACACCAACCACCTGCATGTCCTCTCTCACCATACCCATAAACCTTATCTTAGGCCTTCCTCTTTTCCTCTTACCTGGCAGCTTCATCCTTGGCATCCTTTTCCTAATATACCCAGCATCCCTCCTCAGCACATGTCCAACCCAATGCAATCTTGCCTCTCTGGCTTTGTCTCCATACCGTCCAACCTGGGCTGACCCTCTAATATACCTATTCCTAATCCTGTCTACCCTCGTCACACCCAGTGGAAATCCTAACATCTTTAACTCTGCCATATCCAGCTCTGACTCCTAACTTTTTGTCAATGACACTGTCTCCAACCCATATAACATAGCTGGTCTCACTGCCCACTTGTAGACCTTCCCTTTCACGCTTACTGGTACTCATCTGTCACAAATCACTCCTGGTACTCTTCTCCACCCACTCCACCCTACCTGTACTCTCTTCTTCACCTCTGTTCCACACTCGCCATTACTCTGAACTGTTGATCCCAAGTACTTATACTCATCCACCTTCACCAACTCTACTCCTTGCATCCTCACCATTCCTCTATCTTCCCTATCATTCACGCACATATATTCTGTCTTAGTACTACTGACCTTCATTCCTCTCCTCTCTAGAGCATATCTCCACCTTTCCAGGGTCTCCTCAACCTGTTCCCTACTTTCACTACATAATTATATATAATACATACATTTTTAAGCCTAGCTATGCATTCCAAATATCTGACAAGTTCTGATACCCTTGATAAGTGTAAGTAGGGGCTTGGAAGATGAAACATTTACAAGCTAGGGCTTGTGATATTAACTATTCACAGGTTGCCTGTGTCCATTACAGACACAGGCACCAAACTAGGGATGCATTTCTAGTTCCCCATCAAATTGTCCAAGTTGCACTTGAATTGGGTTAGGGAGGAGCTCTGCTTCACATTGATGGGGAGCCTGTTCCAGAGACAGGGTAAGCTCTAGAATACCTACCCCTCTCCAGCAGGTCCTATCTATATCACAGGCAAGGTTTAAGTCCTTAGAATGGGTAATTCTGGTACTGTTTGTTTTGTGGATTTGCATGAGGTCCATCAGAGTGGGGTCTGACAATGCCCTTTATTTCAGTCATAGATCTCCCCTCAAAAGTCTGTAGGAGACAGAATACAGGGATACAGCCTTGAGGCATTTTGCAAGGGACATTTTACTTAAGCCCTGTATTCTTTTAGTGAGAAACTTTTGTGGATGCTCAAATTGTTGGATATGCCAGTTTAGGTACATACCAAAGGGGTACTCAATGATAGGTTTGATGAATGCTGAATACAGTGGAACAATGACTTCCTTGGACTTAGATGTCATACCTTTATTTATAAGGTCTATAAGGCCTAGGACTGTTAAAACCATCAACAAAAAACTCATTTCACTCTACAAGATTAAACCCTTCCTAACTCCAGCCACTAAAATAGCCATTGCATGCTCTCACCTTCTTTCAACTCTCCTCTATGCTTCTCCACTATTAAGCAACCTAGGTAAAACAGAACTGAAAAACTCAATAGCTGTTATAACCATATTGCCTGATTTGCCACCAGAATGCCATACAAGACACACCACTGTAAAAACCTGCAGCACCTTGGATGGTTAGAATTGCCATGCTTATTTCAGTATAACCAACTTTTAGTGGCACATAAAGTACTAAACCAGCCTGACAGTACACCTTCACTTAAAACTGTTATCAAACCCTGCAGTAACCTAAGCCCACTTTGCTCCTCTAATAGGTTACTAGTGCAAACTGTCAAATCTAACAATTCAGCTGGTGACTCATTGTTTGCCAACCATGTCGGGAAAATCTGGAACTCGCTCCCTGTCGATATCTCCCTAGAGCCTTCCCTAAGTCAATTCAAATAAAGTCTTAAACTTTATTTTAAAGCACACTGGCTATGGCCCTGTGCCAGACCCGACTAATCCTCTCACTATGTAATGAACTAATTCTTTTCACAACTTAACACAGTTGTATTTTCTATTCCTTAAACCTTGTGTAAACTAAAGCATTTCTATGGCTATGTTTTTGTATTACCAGCTGAACCTGTAAAATTGTCCTTATATAGATATATGTAATAGAATTGTGTTTTACTTTGGAGCTTTTCTCCCCGGGCCTCCACTGAAAATGGACATGTATCCAGTCAGACTATCCTGGTCAACAAATGTAAAATAAATAAAAATAAAAATAAATAAGTTGCACAGCATAGAATGATTTCCTCACTACTGCAGACACATCATGGTCAAAGGCTAGATTACTATCTGTGTGTGTCCCTAAGTTCCTGACTACTGGGTCAGCTCTAATGGACGTGTTGTCAATATGAGAGTTACAAGGGGTGGATGACTTCCCGAAGGACACTATTATGCATTTCTTGGCATTTAGTTTTAGTCCACGGCTCTGACACCAGTTGTTTGTCTGTGTTAGCCCCTCCTGGAGTACATCTGTGTCAGTGTGGGATTTAATGACAGCTCCTAATTGCAATTATCTGCAAATTTAGTCAGCCAGAGACCATTGACATTGGCCTTCACTTCAGAGAAGTAAAGGCCAAAATGGAGTGGTCCATGGACTGATCCTTGAGGGACTCCACTTGTGACTGGCCTCTTTTTTAGAGGTGGACTCCACAATTCTAACTTCCTGGGTCCTGTCTGTGAGCCATTTAGCTATCCACTGGGTGACATATGAGTTTGTAACTAACCTCTTGAGTTTGTCAGCAATGCCCAAGTGGGGTAGTGTGTCAAATGCTTTGGCCAGGTCAAGGTAGGCAGTGTCAACCATTTTTCCCTCATCCATTGCTTTGGTGACCTTCTCAAAGAAGTCTAACAGGTTGAGTAGGCATGATCTGCCCTTGATGAAACCAAACTGGGTTGGGTCCAGTGTCTGGAGGTTTACCATATCAAAACAATGTAAGAAACTTCTCTGTGTGGAAGATTCTCAGTCCATATATTTCTAGTTAATCACTGTATATTAATCAGATCAGACAATAGTAGTAAAAGTAGCAAATGTAAACTCATCTTAAGTCAAAACAAAACAAAACAAAAAGTAATAATAGAAAATATATAATTGTACAGCATTACTAAGTATTCAAAAGTAATCCAAGCAAGGCAGGCAGTCTGTTTTCAGTTGAAAATCCTTTATTACGTACACAGACAAGTGATCCAAGTAAAACAAAAATAATAATTTCCTCACAAGCTTTCTAAATATATATATATACTTTTTATCTATATCACTATTCATCATTTCCATGATAATTCTTTCCATGGCTTTACCAGAAAGGCTCATCCAGACTCTGCTACACTTTGCTGTGAAGGAAAGGTTAGTTTGCTGTTATTTTTTGTATTTCTGTATTGCCTTTCTATATTTTGAATACTGTAGTTTGTTTTCTTTACCTTGTGTTTTGCTTGCATTCTGTTTAACAGCATATTAAAACTTCAAAAGAGACCACAGCTCTCTCTGTTCTGAGTCAGGCAGATTTTTCCCTCCCTCCCACCCATTTAAGTTGTCTTGTTAAATACCACTGTCTTTCTAGTTGCCCGCCTCTTATGTTAATCTGACCATATATCTCATTTCTCTCTACTTTCACTGGCTTATGTGAGTAATCACAAAACCATCACTTTTGAAATCCCACCTTCAATTATTTAAATTTATTGGCCATCCTACAGTATTTCATAGTACCAAAATACAAAAGTAACCACCCCTTTCAGTCCATCTTGCTGTTTTAAAAATAGTAACTCTCCACTAAACCTTAACTTTTAAACAGGTAAAACTCAAGTTACCTACTTTCATATCTAACTTCTCTAGTGCACACTGCAGAGTGCATTCTTTTCAATCTTACCTTTAAGCATCCCTGTTACTAGCACTTTCTCTAATACCTAAAAGATCATCTCTACTTGACTCCAAGTAGACTTTTCTCTATCTGTTAAACCTAGCACTTGCTCCTACAGTACTTATTACCTTGATACGGCACTCTTATAGATAGCACCCCAAAAGGCAAACCCCCATTTCTCGGTCACCACGTCCCCGGAATCTCTTTTTAAAGTTTTTTGTCTAGTCCTTCTAGCATGTCAAGGGATCAGTTGCTAGTGTCCTCTCCTGCTCAGCTGGTGAACCTGGGAATATTGAGGCAATGTTACAATTGCCTCATGTACACAGACAACCCTCTCCTCCTCCCACAAAACACAAATACATGCGAGAGATGCAACTATATGGCCAAACTGGAGGCTGAGCTCTCTCAACATAGGACTGGCAAGACCAGTCAGGAGGAGAAGGTTACCACACACACTATAGACCCAGTCTCACATAGTACCATCACAACCTCAAATCATACACATAAACACACAAAGACATACTCGGCTCTGATCAAAAATCTACCAAAACAGCAGAGGCCACCAAAGCAGACACCCAAACAACCACCACCTCAGAACACAACACCTGCAACACATAGACCTCACAGTCAGAGTGTCAAACAGTCACAGCCCTTAAGGCCAAACACAATGCCAGACACACTAGTCATTGGTGACTCCATAGTCAGACACACTGACGCGTCCGCTCACCAGACTGAGTAAGGAGAAGGTCACAGTAAGCTGCCTGTTGGGCGCTAGAATCCGTCACATACCGCAAGCACTCAGCTCTCTCAACAGCAGGTACAAATATGACTCAGTCATTGTCCACGCTGGTGTAAACGACCTGAGACGTACCTCCTTGGACTACATGAAAAGAGACATTGAGGAGCTCTCTGATTATGTAGCCCAGGCAGGTATGACCCTGACCTTGAGCAGTATCCTACCTTCACCAAGAATGATGCCACAATACAGAGATAAGATGATCAGCTTTAACAATTGGCTTAAACTCTGGTGTCATTCAAAGGGGATCCAATGTCTGTCTGCCTGGGATGACATGCTGGACAAGCCACGCTGCTTAAAGGGACGGCTTGCACCTGTCACCCTGGGATTCGGATATTGGCAAAGGCTCTTGCCACCCCCATAGTGCCTTTTTAGGCAAGGCTCAAATTCTAAACCTACCACCCTAGAACACAAAAAGGAAAAAACTAAGGGTAATGCTGCTCAATGCCAGAAGTCTAAATCTCAAAATGCACTTTTCGAGGCCCTTCTCAGTATGGAGAACATCGATGTCTGTGCAGTGACAGAAACCTGGTTCAAGGCTCCTGAGAGCACCCCAGCACTATCAGGTTTTACCTCTTATCATGCGTTCCGGCCCCAAAATCCGGACAATACCAAGAAAGGAGGGGGTATCCATATTCATCAAAGACACCCACACCTCAAGACTGGTGGCAACGCATCGATGCATCGGAGACCATCCAGGTGCAATTAACCATAGGCAAGACTGCTCTGCAAATTGTAGCATGTTACAGGCCACCTCACAAACTCAGGAACCTCACATGGCCTTCCTGAAAACACTAGAGGATAAATGTATCACCAAACACCATCATACTAGGTGACTTCAATTACCCTAATATAGACTGGGAACACTACTCAAGCCCAAACACCCTAGCCCAAAAGTTCCTGGAATTCATAAACTCAAATGCCATGGAACAACTAGTCACCATCCCCACAAGAGGAGAAAACATACTTGATCTCATCATCACGAACATGGGAGCACAATGTTCAACACCGGAAGTATACCCTCACTGGTGAGATCAGATCACAAACTAATCTCGCTGGAGGTCCTCATCCCACCCCCACCTGAAATAAAAAGACCACAGTAAAGAACTTCTCGAAGCCGACTTCACACTTCTAAAGACTAGTGTGGTCTCCTTTAAGGCCCCGAGCCGACGGAAAACAGTACTCAAGCCGCTGAATCACTTACAAATGCCTTCTACCAGCACCTGCAGGACTGCATGGATAAGGCAATCCCAAGCAAAACAAAGACTCTTTGTACCAAAGGCAAGCGTCCACTCTGGTGGACCCCAGCCATAAACAAACTCTACAACAAAAGGAGGAAGCTACTACAAGATAGAGCAAAATCCTTAAAAGGTAAGACACCCTTGATCACTATAAGTAAAAACTAAGAGCTCTCATAAAATCATCCAAAGCAAATTTTGAGAGAAAAATAGCTAAAGACTCAAAAGACAATCATAAGGCCTTCTTTAGCTATGTTAGAAACCTGGGAGGAAACTCCCAGATATGCTCAGAACTAGTTCAAAATGATGTGAAGATTACTGATCCTACAGACATTGCCAACATACTGGCTGACAGGTTCAGTGCAAACTTCTCCCCTCCCCAAAAGGAGAGATATCTATACCAAGCGATTGCAGCCCCCAAACATCTCCAACGCCCAAGTGAGAACTGCTCTCTCCAAAGCAAAAACACAGCATCCATGGGACCTGATGGTGTCCCCGGCTGTGTGCTCCACGAACTCAACGAGGAATTAAACCCACAGCTAGGACAGCTGTTTAATCATAGTCTTACCTCTGGATGCACCCAGGGAGTGGCGCACTGCAACTGTGGTCCCACTTCACAAAGGCGGTGCCTCCACCGACCCTGGAAATTACCGGCCCATTAGCTTGACAAGCCTTATCCGCAAAGCCATGGAGAGGATCATAATGGACCTCATAAATAAAGACATAGGGAATTTGCAGACTTTGGATCCATCCCAGTTTGGCTTTGTCAAAGGCAGATCATGCCTTCTAAACTTGGTTGAGTTTTTGGAAACAGTCACCAAAGCCATGGATGAGGGAAAGGCAGTCCATACAGCCTACCTCGATCTGGCGAAGGCCTTTGATACAATACCCCACTCGGGTATCATTGAAAAACTCATCAGCTTAAATGTTAACCCATACATCACAAGATGGGTTGCAAACTGGCTGAGTGACAGAACCCACAGGGTCAGAGTTGCTGGCGCCATGTCAGACTCAAAGCCTGTCACAAGTGGTGTAGCACTGGGCTCAGTCCTGCGCCCACTCTTGTTTGGCATCTACTTTTCCAAGTACAAGCAAACACAGGAGGGTTATGGCTCTCACTATGTAATGAACTAATTCTTTTCACAACTTAACACAGTTGTATTTTCTATTCCTTAAACCTTGTGTAAACTAAAGCATTTCTATGGCTATGTTTTTGTATTACCAGCTGAACCTGTAAAATTGTCCTTATATAGATATATGTAATAGAATTGTGTTTTACTTTGGAGCTTTTCTCCCCGGGCCTCCACTGAAAATGGACATGTATCCAGTCAGACTATCCTGGTCAACAAATGTAAAATAAATAAAAATAAAAATAAATAAGTTGCACAGCATAGAATGATTTCCTCACTACTGCAGACACATCATGGTCAAAGGCTAGATTACTATCTGTGTGTGTCCCTAAGTCCCTGACTACTGGGTCAGCTCTAATGGACGTGTTGTCAATATGAGAGTTACAAGGGGTGGATGACTTAAGGACACTATTATGCATTTCTTGGCATTTAGTTTTAGTCCACGGCTCTGACACCAGTTGTTTGTCTGTGTTAGCCCCTCCTGGAGTACATCTGTGTCAGTGTGGGATTTAATGACAGCTCCTAATTGCAATTATCTGCAAATTTAGTCAGCCAGAGACCATTGACATTGGCCTTCACTTCAGAGAAGTAAAGGCCAAAATGGAGTGGTCCATGGACTGATCCTTGAGGGACTCCACTTGTGACTGGCCTCTTTTTTAGAGGTGGACTCCACAATTCTAACTTCCTGGGTCCTGTCTGTGAGCCAGTTAGCTATCCACTGGGCGACATATGAGTTTGTAACTAACCTCTTGAGTTTGTCAGCAATGCCCAAGTGGGGTAGTGTGTCAAATTCTTTGGCCAGGTCAAGGTAGGCAGTGTCAACCATTTTTCCCTCATCCATTGCTTTGGTGACCTTCTCAAAGAAGTCTAACAGGTTGAGTAGGCATGATCTGCCCTTGATGAAACCAAACTGGGTTGGGTCCAGTGTCTGGAGGTTTACCATATCAAAACAATGTAAGAAACTTCTCTGTGTGGAAGATTTTCAGTCCATATATTTCTAGTTAATCACTGTATATTAATCAGATCAGACAATAGTAGTAGAAGTAGCAAATGTAAACTCATCTTAAGTCAAAACAAAACAAAACAAAAAGTAATAATAGAAAATATATAATTGTACAGCATTACTAAGTGTTCAAAAGTAATCCAAGCAAGGCAGGCAGTCTGTTTTCAGTTGAAAATCCTTTATTACGTACACAGACAAGTGATCCAAGTAAAACAAAAATAATAATTTCCTCACAAGCTTTCTAAATATATATATATATATATATATATATATATATATATATATATATATATATATATATATACTTTTTATCTATATCACTATTCATCATTTCCATGATAATTCTTTCCATGGCTTTACATATAACACTAGTGTGACTTATGGGTCTGTAGTTTCCAGGGTCTGTAGATGGTCCACCTTTGTGCAAAGGGATGACTGTTGCTGTTCTCCATTCATGAGGCACAAAGCCTGTTTGGAGACTATAGTTAAATAGCAATTCCAGAGGCCTTGATAGGTCATGTTTCATGCTATTTAGAAGGCATCCTGGGATATTGTCGGGGCCTACTGATGCAATGTTCTTGGCCTTAGAAAGAACATTAAGGACATGTTCCCTAGTGATAGCAGGGGGAGTTATATTTGATGGTATTTCCTGAGGGAAGGTTGAGGTGGAGAGAGAGGTAAAGTTGGGGCTAAATTTATCGGCCAGTAGGTTTGCTATATATTCTGGCTCAGTAGAGGTGGCTCTACTTACAATGAGCTCCGCACATAATTGTGTATTGCCTTTGAGGTTATGGACATAACTAAAGAATGCCTTATGGTTGTGCTTGGCCTGGGAGGCAAAATTTACATCAAATTTGGCTTTGGTAGACTTTATTTGTCCTCTGAGATGTTTGTTTAGTTTGATGAGAGTGCTTTTATCCAGCTGGGTGCTGCACCTCCAAA
The DNA here is from genome assembly GCF_019279795.1 of Protopterus annectens. Taxonomy (NCBI): domain Eukaryota; kingdom Metazoa; phylum Chordata; order Ceratodontiformes; family Protopteridae; genus Protopterus; species Protopterus annectens. The sequence goes on from NC_056735.1 coordinate 1,227,275,484, forward strand.
TTTTTGCCATGATTTTCTTTCTTCTGTTATACAGCCTATTGATTTTGTGATTCTACCAGGGTGGCTTTTTTTTGAGTTAGTTCTGTATTTCTTCCTGGTGTGTAAGGCTGCCTCTATGCAACTATTAACATGCTTGTACAGGTCTTGTGTTAACAGTTCTGCATAGGCAGCAGTGTTCTCAGGGTTTATGGGGGCTTGAAATTTTGCCAAGTTATAACTTAATAGTAGAAGGTTAGCCTTAGAGTAGTTCCTAAATATTCCAGGTTTAGCTGGGAGTCTAGGTTTTACTTTTACTTCAAAGGAGACCATTTACTGGTCTGACCTTACCATGGAAGACACTACAGAAGGGGTTGTGCAGCACTCTCCCATATTACTGAGGACCAGATCAAGTATGGCTGTACCACTGGCTGGTGTGCTGACCAAATGGTTCAGGGAGATTGTGTTTACAAAATCCAGGAATCCCTGTGCCTGTACATTTGGTGTTGTATAGGACTGCCAGTTAATAGTGGGGTATTTAAAGTCACCCATGAGTATGGTATTTAGTTGGATGGTTAGTGTTTCTAATAAGTTTAAATACATGGCATGGGTTTCCTGGGTCATAGAGAGGGACCTACATCTGACAAGGATGTGATATTGGATTTTGCCTATGGAGATCTGAACATGGAGCAGCTAAATTGCATTGTCCTGTTTGGTCAGACTTGAGATATATTATTTTTGATGTAGAGACACCTCCATCTTTAGTCCTTGTCTATGTAGTAGCTGGTCTAAATGTGTGGAAGGCATTATAACCTTGCATTGTCGGTGTGCTCTTTATAGCTTTAAAGCAACCATGTCTCAGTGACCGCACACACATCAGCATTATCTAGAGTGAAGAGAGCTTCTAGGGAGTGGAGTTTTTTGTATAGACTCTTAGCATTGAGCAATAATACCTTTAGATTTTCTTGATTTTAATTTGCTATGTCAGAAGTACTTTCAGTCTGGCATTGCCTTTAAAAGGCAGTACGGAGGAAGACAATGTTTTAGCTAATATGAAAAAGCCTAGAGGGGAGAGGTGGAGATCATCCCTGGTAAAGCAGCATGGTCTGGTGATCATCTCCTTCCATGCTGACAAATGTTGCACCCACTTAGAATGACACCAGAAACTAAGCCAATTATTAAAGCCAATCATCTTATGTTCATATTGTGGCATAATCCTTGGAGAAGGTAAAATGCTGCTCAGTGCTAGGCTCGTACCATCCTGAGACACATATTCCAAGAGCTGCATGATATCTCTCTTCATATAGTCTAGGGAGATATGTCTCATGTCATTTACTCCCACATGGACTATGACGGAGTCATACTGGTACTTGTGGTCCATTGACCTGAGTGCATGTGTAATGTAGTGGATCCTACCCCTGATAAGCAACTGACTGTAACTTTCTCCTTACTCAGTCTGGAGAGAGGGACATCAGTGTGTCTCACAATGGTGTCTCCAATGACCAGAATTTTGGATTGTGTGGTGGCTTGCCTTATGGGCTTAGAGGTAGAGGCTCCATGAGATGTGGATCTATGTGTTGATGTGGATGTTGTTTTGAAAGAGTACATTTGGGGTTGCTGAGGGTATTTGTTATGTGTACTTCATCAAGGAGGTCTTTGTGGTTTAGGAAGGCCACATTTAAGTGCCTCAGTATGTATGGGTCTATATGTCTGCTTTCAACTATATGCGATGGGTGCAGCATGTGGGCTACTGACAACTTTATTGACATTAGGAGTACTTTTATGTGAGAGCTTTGCCTCCAGTGACATTGTATAAATACATCTCTCACATACCATATAGGTTTATACATTGCCTCAGGATGCCCATATCTACCACACTGGTAACATAGATAGTGGGAAAGTTCATGTTCATAGCAACAGACCTTTTTTATTGATTAGATAGCTGGAGTGAGACTATAAAATGATGTCAGAAGTATTCAGTTTGCAACTCTGAGGACAGTGGTTGTCATTGCAAACTAGTTGTCCTGTGTGCAACTAGTTATTGAAGAAATTTCATTTGTGCTTTTACAGGAAAAATGTCACTCAAGGTGTCTGAGTCTGTACAGGGCATGGCCAAACACTTGAGGGGGAACTAATATGTAGACCCTGAAAATTTAATAATGAAGTATTTAGGCAGATATTATGAAGTTTGAAGCAAATCAAGCAGTACTTGCTGAAAACAATGCATTAGCTTGTCAAGAATGATGAAAAAAGGGGAGTTGCATGAATGGCTAAAATGTGTGCTGGTCTCACCACAGCTTCACTCTGCTGGGATAAAATGCTACTTTGCTTCTTCTCTCACCAGAAGCAAAATGTTAGCACCAATCCCAAGTTCAGAAGCAGGCCAAATGCTATTTGGTGATGCACAGTATTGCCCCTGATGATGCAAGGGCCTGTAGGCTAGTTGTAGCCTTTTTCTTGTAGATGCCTTGAATAGCAACCAGACCAATCTGGAACATTAAACACAGACACTCACTGTCCAAATAGAAACAGTCACAAATCAATGCACTCTGCTCATTCTCTCAACAAGAGAAGAATATAAGCACAAATCCCAATCTGTCACCTATGAAGCAGTTGTTAGGCTTTCTGGTGATCAGCAGCCTCCAGGAAAAAAATGTCCCTGTGTTTCTTCTCTCACCAGGAGTAAACAGAACCTCTAATCACAAGATGACTACTGAGATGCAGAATGCAGGCTCTCCAATAAGTCGTGGTCTTGCAATAGCTGTTTAAAGATAAGATGAAGAAGTGGGTTAATATTATAAGCACTGCAGTATGCACTAAGCAGTTGGATATGAAAAATGGGTTACTAAAGTTACAGCTGTCTAAGTGGAGAGCCACTAATTTTAAAATAGCAAGATAGATTGAAAGGGACTGGGTGCTTTTGTTTTCTGGCTCTAAGAAATACAGTGGGATGGCCAATAAATTTAAATAGTTGATGGGGAGTGATTTCACAAAATGATAATTTTGTGCTTACACACAGAAGCTAGTGAAAGGGGAGAGGAAAGCAGATATGTGATCAAATTAACATAAGGGGAAGGCAACTAGAAAGACAGTTGCATTTAAGAACACAACAGCAACAGAGTGGAAGGGTAGGAAAAAATTCTGTATACCTCCAAATGCCACAGTTCATACTGATGCTGCTTCTTTCTCACCTCAGCCTCCAGTTCATGCTGATGCTGCTTCTTCCTCTCCTCAGCCTCCAAATGTTGCAGTTTCTCCCTCTCCTCAGCCTCCAAATGTCACAGTTCATACTGATGCTGCTTCTCCCTTTTTTCAGCCTCCAGTTCAAGCCTCCTTAACTCCAGATGATTTTTTAAGTCCTCTGAGGAAAAGTTGAACTGTCTTGTCTCGGAAGGCTGCAAAACCCCAATGTCAAACTAGATATCCTCTGAGCTTCTGGTCTACTCTGTCACTGTGACTAAGGCTGAGATCATTGCTTCCTTAGTCAGGTTGGCAAGCACTAATCCTTTAGCTTCACACACCTAGGTCATCTGGTTCTTTTTCAGCTTGCTATAGTCCTCTGCCGGTATCTTACTGCTGTCCCTGACTAAACTGACTAAAAATTAATAACACCGTTGTGACAAACTCTGTATATTTACCTTGTGGTTGTTGAGTGTGCACACCTTAGTGACAACTACCCATAGCCTACTAAAGCTCAATTAAAATTCTACCACTGGCACCAATATGTGGCGTGCTCTCTTTACCACAGGGCAGTAACTATGGAGTCTCAGTCCTCACTATTGCCTCCTGTAAGGGAGTGTCACTAAAAGCAGGGATAGAAATACACAATTTCCCCTAAGAGTACAATGAGAACAGGTTCCAAACCTGGGAATGGACTATATGCTTCACTCCAGGTCCCCAGATGAGTCTCCACACTAAACACTGCACAACACTTTGTCCCAGTTCTAGGTATCAGACACACTCACTCTTAACTCTCTGATATTCACACATGCACACACACTTGGGAAAGACTAACACATATTTACCTGCTGTAATTCTTTACCTAAATTACAAGTTAATGGCTGCCACTAGTCAAATACCACAATATACTTCAAAAGGGATGTTCAATTATATTTGGTAAAATAGATATTGAAACAAATGGTAGCATATATTCCAAGCAGTAAGGCTCTTTGGACTGGCCCTGGTGTTATCACAATAAGCATAAACAGTCTCAAGTTATTAAAAATATTAACTAAATAACCAGCCGCAATGAGAGGTAGTAAAACATTTAATAATAAATAAAAGGATTTAAAACATGTAAATACTGAATAACTGATTCCGATAAACAACAGAGTTTCATACACAGGAAATATGAAAATAATACTTCGGAGAGATTTCACATTGATTTTAGAAACCCTCAACTATCTAGCTGCAGTTTCTAGACCATCTGAAGATTAACTATCCCTATGTAACCTAAATACTTTAACAAGGTAAGATTATACTCTTACTTCTGTAAAGCAAGATGAGGAATTATGTCCACACTTCAGGCTGTTGTCTGTCGTCAGAGACTGGAACAACTACTATGGAAACAACTGGACTACTACTGCTGAACAGCTCTGGAAAACAGACAGAATGATAACTGAACTGACTCAGAACCTGCTTTTTATAGCAGATCTTTTTCAAAAGTAACAGGAAGCTGCCATGACAATTTTACCCTTATATCAGACATTGAAAAGTAAACAAACAGCTGCAGTGAAGATTCTATTCTACAAGCCCTGGCACACAATAACATCACATTGGTCAGCTGACTCTGGCATAACATGCTTTCAGAATTCTCCCCACAAAGATCATGTACATTTGTTCAGCCAGAAAAACACTTTCTGACATTCAAACATCTTGCATAAATCAGAATGATAATCAAAAGACATAAACTTATTTATAAAATTATAGTTAGCCATTCTGGTATATGTAACACAGGGTAATTTACAATTATTTACAATTATTTACAAAACTGCAGCCAGTTATGTACAGATAACAATATCTAATATCCTCACACAAGGGTCTGAAAGATTTAGTTCTGTCAAGATACTACTTGAGTTGTCTGTGGACATCCAAGGTATAGATTATCTTTTCTCCCTCATTTTTAGGTTCAAGAATGAAAATAGGGAGATGGATAGTTTGGTTTAAAGCAAACTCAGATACCACTTTAGGCTTAAAAGAAAGATTAGTTATCAAAGAATTCCTGTCCCTGTGAAAAATGAGAGGGTTGACTCAACAGAGGTCAGAGCAATCAGTAAAACTGCTCTCCATATTAAGAACCTCAAATCAGCCAGATTAGCTGGTTTGGATGGGGCAAATTTTAGCTTTTCTAACACAAAACAAAATGTCAAGGAGGGTTCACCATTTTTTTAGGAGGCCTCTTACACAAAACGCCTTTTAACAACATATTGACATGATACTGCACTGAAAGAGAAGGATCCATTGGCAGACACAGTAAAGTGGCCAATAAATAAACCTTGATAAAGGAACATAGGATAGCAACTCTCACAAATCTTGTAAAACCTAAGCTGTTCAAAACCTAAGAACAACCAGCCAGGAATGTGCACTGATTGTGTTGTTGGCTCCAACTAGAAAACCTTTTCCATTTAATACAAACTTAAAAGACATTACTGCGGCCATCCTCTCAGTCAGATATCCAAGCTCTGTGCAATCAGAATAGTAGCTGTTATTGCAGTCTATGGTGACTGTCTCTAGATGAAAATCACCTTGCTGTTATGATTAATTTAAATAGCCTGGATTTGCAGGAGTAGTTCCTCCTCTGACATCATACATTCCAGCAGGAGCTTGTACTTGTCAATAGCCGATTTACAAAAAATGGGTTTGAGCTAAATGCCAAAAAGTGCAACATTGCAGCATCAGTAAATACCTCCTAGCCCCTACTAATAACACAGATAATACCACACTGGGAAATGGCAATGTTGTGAGAGACCTGAGTATGTGGGTGGACAACTCCCTTACATTTGACTATCTTGTTGTAACACTGGCTGGGAAATTCTTTTACCTTGCAAAGACCCTGCACAACTCATAGCTAAAGGTATATACTCCAGAACTAAATATGTCTTCACCTCCCTGCAATCTACTTTGACTAGACCCATTATTTAGTATAATGCCCAGTTGGGGATGTACCTTGCTAAGCATATGAAGGAATTGGAGAGACCTCAGAGATTTGTGCCTAAAAAGATCAGGAGCTTTCAAAACTTTAACTACTAGAAAAGACGGGAGGCTTTATCCCAGTACTCTCTTAACTTATTCAAGCATATAGCTCATTTTTATATACTTCCAGTTAGTACCCATAGCTCGTTATGGCATCAATAACTTTTTGGGGTCCAGCCTCCTTAATTAAGTGACTTATCTGCTAACAACAGGCAGTACTGGAAAGGGCAAGAAGTAATTAAAAATGACTCCAAGATTGTTAATCTAGTATTAGAAAAGGTAAGAAGTAATTAAAAATGACACCAAGTATGTTAGTATACAATGTCATGCAATACAGAAATTAATCATGGTTTGCCACTTATTATTCATATATTTATATTTACATTCATATTTTCATAACTGAGAGACCTACATACCATTGATGGGTGTGGTGTAAAATGCCATGGTGGAGACAGGAAAGTTCACTGTTAAAGTTCATTCATACCACATTATACTGAAAGTACTGATCGATGTTTGTTAGTCATTATGAAAATAAAGGAAGATTTACATATGCACTTAATATTTTAAAAAAAACATGTGACTTACAAAATATACATGGCATCTGGTGAAACCTTAGATGTTGTTAAAGAAAACTGGTGTTGATATTTGCACTGCAAGTTGCATATCCTGAGAGATTATTAGTGCTGTCTTTATTGCTAATTATGCATCTAAGCATATCTTATCATACTTCTGTTAATATATCAATAAAAATACACTCTGTGACAAATTTCCTGCTGTCATATGAAAGCTTATGCCTGGTTAACAAAAGTGCTCTAACAATATATATCTAGGTTCTAGGTTAAACATAAATATAATTCTGGGTTTGTGTATATTATAATACATAATACTGTCTATAGAAAGACTATGTATACATTCACAACTGTTAATGGAAAGGACACTTCTTACTGATAACAGTGATATTTCTATTATATTAGCTGTTACTATTCACAAAATACCTACAACTGTCTTTCTTATGCTTTTTAAGTTGATTTTTCAAAGAATGCTTTGGAATGCAAGGGTGAGTATGTAATGGGGGACCTGAATGTACATATTGGGATGGGCAGACAGGATGAGAAAACTGCCAGGGTCCATATGGGGGGGGGGGGGCAATAGCAATAAAGAAGTAGTGACCATTCTAGACTTCTGTCTGGCTAATGGCTTGATGGCAGCTAACACATGGTTATCAACAGAGATCCTCAAAAGATAATGCAATAAGAGAAAACATGCAACTCAGGTAGACCTCTTCCTAGTAAGGAAATAGCACTGTGGTAGAATCAGTGATTGCAAAGTGAAACAGTCAGTCCATAACATAAACCATTTGTTGTCACACTTTGTTACATGCAGTGGTTAGAGAAGGATCTGACAAAAACAGTGACTAGAGTGAGGACAGAGAAGTTGAGTGGAGAGCGGGCAGAAGAGTTCAAGGAGATACTCAGGGGTCTAGCACTTCAGGAAGAAGAAGAAATAAGTGAAGTTGAAGAAAAATGGCAGCACCTCAAAACAGCATGCATGAGGACTACAGAAAAGGTATGTGGCTGTGTCAGATATGGAAATATGGTGCTTAAAGAAAGATGGTAGTGGAATTTAGAATTCCAGGAAGTCTTCAAATGTAAGAGGGAGACAGAAAAGACAGACCAGACAAAGAAAGAATACTGGTTGGCAATAGCAAAAAACAAGGCAACAAAGACACTGTATCAGCTTCTGGAAAGTGACTCAGCAAATGGCACAAAGAAACACTGCCAGTTCACAAGGCAAAGGCAGAAAGATAATGATGACAATTATCAGAAACTCTTCATAAGGGATGCCAGCAATAATCTTTTCACAGGACATCAATGACAGATGGAATCAGCTTCTGAATGAAGTAACCCACCAGAAGCCATATTGCCCCAGACAAGACACAGCCTACAATGAAAGGCAAAGAGAAGTACATCCCTAGCAGAAGTATGAACCTCACTGAAGAAAATGAAATCAGGGAAAGCAACAGGCTTATTTGAAATCACAACAGATATGATCAAGATGTTGGATGATTTAGGGGAAAAATGGCTCCAGTGGAAACTTGTAGCAATATGGGGAGAAAAGTGTATCCCGGATGCCTGGAGAAATAAGCATTCTAGTGGTAGTGACAAAATCTAAGGGGACATTTCACAACTGTGGACAGTATGAAGGTTTCAAACTCCTGTCACACTACATGAAATTTCTGGAGAGTGCCATTGATAAGTGAGAATGCGGAGTAGAAGAAGTTAAGATGAAAAATTGGAGATAAGCAGTTCGGTTCACATCAGGATACATCAAAACTTATCCAGAGTTTGCAATGATACAAATAATTGAGAAGAAGCTAGAGATGAGGAAAGAATCCAACTTGACATTCCTATTGTATGAGAAAACATATGGCAATGTCCCAAGAAAGACGATTTGAGTAGTCCTGTGATGGTTCCATTTCACAGAAACATTAGTCTGATTAGTGCAGGTTCTGTACAAAGTCTCAGTATACGTGTATAAACAGTGTTTAGACTTATACAGGAGTTCCCAATGGGAGAGGGTGTGCATCGCAGTTTAGATATTAATCCACTGCTGTTCATACTGGTGATGGACTGATCAATAAAGTCACTACATGCAGATGATGTTACATTAAAGGCACACTCTGAACACGAACTTCAGAAAATGATAGGGAAATAGACTGCAAAACTGAATGCACATGGAAAGTAACTTAGTACAGATAAGACAATTGTAATGGTAGCAAATGGGGTAAATCAGAAGAAGCTGAAAAAAGAGATGGGTTGGTTGAGGAGAAGATAATTCTGAATAAGGAGGTCAAAGACAGGATCAGAGGGGATATAGTAAACTGGCATAGTGTGCCAAAGAATCTGAAAAATAAGGTGTATAAAGCAGAACTACTATATGCTACAGAAACCTTGGCAGTGAAGGCATATCAACTGAGGAAGCTAGAGGTGATTAAGATGAAATGCCTGAGGCTGGTGGTAGGATGAACACTGTAGGACAGATGAAGAAAACAGCACATCAGAGCCCAAGTATCTTCAATTGCACAGAAGCTCAAACAGGAGAGATTATGGTGGTTAGGGCATGTATACAGTAAAGTAGAAGAAAACTGGGTGAATAAGATTTGGGATGGAGTGGAAGAAGGCATGAGAAACAAGGGCATCCAGTAAAGAGATAGATGGAGGGCTGAATTCTGTCAATTCTGCATGACTGTCAAACAAGGTAGGAGAGTGGCACTGACTCAAGAGAGAGATGGCAGCAGTTGACATGACACCACAATCTCATGTAGAAAATGGGAAAAGGGGGGATGGTGATATTGATGACATATACAAAGCATGTATCTGGACCCCTACCATAGGTTTATAGGTGTTTTTTTATAGGTTCTGAGTTGTATACAAAGCTAACAAATGCTGGGGCCTTTATAAGCCTAGTCAAGCATCCTAATTACATCTCAGACGTTTATGTGCCTTGCATGTTAATTTAAGAAGTATATGTAAAGCGTGACCAAGCGGTCACTCTCCAATAGAGACACAGGTGCTAGACCTGGGGTGTATTTCAAATTTCCCATTCACTGGTCTAGGTTTCTCTTGAACAGTATTAAGGATTTATATGCTTCACATAGCTGGGAAGCCAGTCCCAGAGAAGAGAAATTCTCAGAGACACATACCTTTTCTTCTAATGTGTCTTATTTATGCTGCAAGCAAAATTTAAATCCCTAGATTGAGCAATTATGATGCTATTCATTTTGTAGACATGCAAGTGGTCCATCAGAGTAGGATCCAAAGATGCTTTGTATGGCAGGCATAGATTGCTATCAACAGACAGTGTATATAGATAGGGCTTTGAGGCAGCCTACATAGGACATGCTGTTTATGCCCTGTATTCTTTTTGGGTGGAACTTCTGTGGACATTCCATTTGCTGCATTTGCCTAGTCAGGTACACACCAAATGGGGAACTGATAGGCCTGATGAGGGCTGCATACTGTGGACTGATGACTTCCTTAGACCTAGATTCACTGTCCTTGCTTATATGTTGAACAACATAGAATGATTCCCTTACTACCATAGACACATGTTGGACAAAAGCCAGGTTACTAACTGCATTTGTACTTGAGTTACTAAATTCTGGTTCTACTCTTAGTTTTGTGTTATCAATAAGGTAATTCCCTAGGGAGACTGATTTCCAAAGGATACTATTATGCATTCCTTGGTACTGAGTTTTATGCCATGACTTTGGCACTAATCATTTGTTTGTATTAGTCCTTTCTATAGGATATTAGTATATTGGTGGGGGGGGGGGGGTTCTGTGAATGCTCCTAGTAGATAATCATGTGAAAATTGGTCAGCTAGGGCCCCTTGACATTAGCCTTGAATTCTGAGAAGTAGATAGCAATAAGGAGCAGAGAGCCCTAATTGAGTTTGCTCATGGCTGGCCAATTTATGGAGGTGGTCTCCCCAGTCCTAATTCCTGGGTCTTACCTGAGAACCAGCTCTCTATCCAGTGCATAACATAGGAGTTTATACCTTTATCTAAGAGTTTGTTTAGAATGCCTGAGTGAGGTATACCTTAGCAAGATCTAGGTAGGCACTATGCACTGTTTTGCCATTATCTATTACCATGATGACCTTCAAAAAGAAGCCCACCAAGTTGAGTAGGCATGATCTGCCCTTGAAAAAAAAACTGGGTTGGATCCAGTGTTTGAAGGTTTTGTAATATTAAGGAATATGATGCATTCCAGTGCATCTAGACCCTCAGAGCTTTTTTTGGGTTTGACAGGTCCCATAACCACTGTCAATGTAAGGGGATTTTGACACAGGTTTAGTAGGGGACCTCAACCTCAACAACTGCCCTGGACACCACTTAATCTAAAAAGCTATAGCTGTGAACTAAAGGTTGCTCTAGCTTGTAAGGGCTGGGTAGGGGCACTGTGGTCACTATTTCTTTAATATTTTTGAAAATCAAACCTTACTAGTGTCACAGAAGTCAGAACACATTATTGTGATCATTATTTTCTCACTTTCATCAGAATCAAACATCAAACATAAACTGGTGGTTATCTCTTGGATGTAGGAGGATGGAGGCATGCTGTACATATGTTTGACACAAACAAGTTAAAATATGTCATTGTGATCATTTTTCCTTCCATTGTTATCTCAGGTTAGACGTATACAGGAATTGTACTTTGGTCATTGTTTTTGATACCATGGTGTTATAGCAAAATTTGGCATTGCCATTCAGTGACCCAGACTGGTTTTAAAGGTTACCAGGTAAGCACTGTTCTTAATATGTAAGGCAACCTATTCCAGAAGTGAAGGCTATGTTTTCTTAGATACTTGTGATGTAATTTGGTATTGTTTAGGTGACAGTATAAGTTTAAGTCACTAGAGAGACTGCATGCTTTGCCACTAGTTCTGTTTAGGTGAGGAATTTCAAAGAATGATGGCTAATCACAGCACAGAAGATTAAGCAGCATGGAAGACTAAGCAGAGGCCACCCTTAGGGAGCCTCCACAATAATAAGTAAACATTTAGAGCTTTTATTCTGTCAGATTAAATAAAGGCACTGGCACCTAACATGTCTTTGGTGAGGAAATGTTGAAATATATTGAACTGGCATTGGTGCTTAGCAGTTTACAAGCATAAGGAACACTATATTCAATAATAGGCCTAATGAGGTAAAAATAAAGTGTGACTATAACCTACATGGACCTTGTGGAGATACCATGATGGTTAAGTTGTGCAAGGAGGACTTTCTAAGCATGACAGAGATGATGTGGAGAATGGAAAGTTTATTATCAACAAAGGTAACCAAGTGCTTGATGAATGTGTCAGGGTTAAGCTGAATGTTATTTATAGATAATTCAGTAATGATGCTTGATTTAACAATGGAAATTACATTGTATTTCTTGGTGTTGAGAGTAAGTCCATAATAAACATTTATTTGGACAAAGTGTTGACAGAGAATCTGAGTATTGGAATGGGACTTGATATCTGACCCCAGTAAAATCAGTTAGCAATGGTCAGACATTATATACTGAAGAGGACTGAGCCCAAAATGAGATCTATATTTGACATGGCAGCTGACATTTTTTCTGTCTAAAGTGAATACACACAGCTTTAATGATATTGGTTCTATCAGAGAACACATTGCATATTCGGTGAACTACATATAGGTTAATGTTGATTTGCTAGAGTTTTTCAGTATTCCCTTCAAAAGGAATAGTATTGGTGATCATGAAAAGGTTCAGATAGGCAGCTTGAGCTGTACACCTCATATCTGTTGCCATAGTAATACTTTTGAGAACTCATCAAGATTGAGCAGATGATATGTCTTTTATAAAGCTGAACTGGTGTGTATCCAAGCGTATAAGGTCACCTATATTGTTATTTTTTTACTTCAATCATAATATACTCCATAGTTTTCCAAATAATATTAGTGAAACTAAAAGGCTTGCAGTTTTTAGGCTGAAATGAGGCATTACCTTTATAAAAGGGCACCTCAACAACTGTTCTTCACACCTCAGGAATGCAACCGGTGGAGAGAATTTGACTGGAGAGTTATTGGTGGAGGTTTTGCTAGATGAGGCGTAATACTTCTTAGAAGACATCCAAGGATATTTTTAGGAGACTCTCAGACCACAGAACTGGTATTTTTAATATAAGGTAGTGCAAAAAGGACTTGGTTTGGAATAATTTGGAGGTGTGAGGTGTGACATGAAAAGGAGAGAGAAGACCAGGTGGTTAGACTGAATTCAGAAAAAATCTAAAAGAAGAGTAGCAATGTCATTGGGATCATGGAAGGAGGTACCACTATTGATAAGTTTACTACAGAATTATTGTTTTCTTCTAAGATCCCTAATATACCCTAAGAAGGCAACATTGTTGTCATTTGAGTTAGTTGCAACCCCAAGTTCATAGTCAGATTTGCATTTCCTAAAGATAGTACTAAGGGACTTAATTACTAGTTGTAAACCCTCTTTTATTATGAAGTTGATATTTCATATAAATGACCAGAAGCTTTTTTTTTTTTTTTTTTTGTTTGTTTGTTTTACAGAGCTTGCTGATGTTGTAGTTATACCATATGCATATAGTTTTAAACTTGTCATTATGCTTACTGGAGAAGACAGCTGTCTCAACATAAGAGATGCAGTAAAATTTAGAAGAATTGGAAGCAACTTCAAGAACCAAATGTTAGGAATTTGTTATAGAACAAAAAAAAAACTTCCTTACAAATAATACTAAATTAACCCTAGCAAACAATTACCTACTGCCATCACTTCTTTATGGAGCATCCATTGTTACAAACTTCCAAAGCACTCCAAAAACTAAATTTGAGCAAAGTTATAACAAGACTGCATGCTTTGCTGCAAGGAAATCCAATCAAAGCCACCACTGTACTGCACCAAAAGAACTAAATTGGTTATTAATACTTTACCATCTGACATGCCCCTAGTTAATCACCAAAAAATAGTAAACCATCCTTAAGCCTGCCTAGCTCTTAGTACATTCTAGAGCTGTACATTAGTACAACTGTACCCCAAAATGTCTGTTAAGATCAAATGATAACGCATTTTCATATATAAATAAAAAAATGCAGGACACTTCCTGTACTTTAACAGGATAGCAAAAGCCTGGGACTTGCTATGTATAACAATCAGGTCATCACTCAAACTCCACATCTTCAAAACATCTTTAAAAACATTCCTAAACAATTCCTGACTCTGCTCATGCTCCACACTAGGCTGGTCCTATCCTACAATCAGCTTTTCTCTTCCTCCACACCTTCATCTTCTAACCACAGTTTTATCTCGCACCTACTTTCTTGCAGCTATCCTTCCTTCACTTTATCCAGCTATATACTTTTTCTTTCTTCTGACTTACTATTCCTCTCCTCTTCCTTACTACCATCTCCTGTTTCAAAACTAGCAATGTAACTCCCTTGCTTTGCTACCAAGCTACATAACCTTCAAATACTCCTTTGCAGTTTTGTAAATCTCTCTTTCACTACTAACTTTATACAGATAACCTTTTCTTCTTTTACCTTATATACACATATTCCTTTCTTTACTGACCAATCTTTCACACACTCTGTCATCTTTGTCATTGTATCAGCTTAATAATAATTCTTTCCTCAACTAATTACTGTCTCTCTGTCTCTTTGTCTCTTTTCAATTCATGCATTTTCCCTATACATCTCACATTTGCTTCCAGATTGCTCTCTTCACTTCTTGCAATTTAAACAAATTAACCTTAGTTCTCACACAAGAACATACTACTGTTTCTTCAGTTACTCTGTATATAGCAGAATCACCCACCTCTGGCTAAGACTAATTGCTAGCCTGCTGTGATGGCAAAGGCTGCTTGCTTAACTTTTTCTTTTTGTGGCTGGAAAAAAGGACTAACTAAGGGACAAACAATCTGTTCTATGGTCAAGCCAAAAATGATACATATTTCCCAGGAAAGACAAGCAGCAAATACCACTAAAACTACCAGTCCATAAAAATTACTTTTTTGATAGAAAAAAACCCCTGTAAAAAACACTTTAGAATACTACGCATCCTAGAAAATTAAACACAATTTCTCCAAAGAAAATATGTTATCATTTAGTTTACATTGCTTTAAGTCTGAAAGAAAACACAGGCACTCCATTTAAAGCTACTTTATAGTCTCAAGAAAGTCCCTTAAAAGACAACACTCCTAGTTTTAAAATAAATTTCCTAAAATGGAAAGTAAAAATAAGAAAATGGAATTAAATTTTTTGCCCAAAGGGAACTTACCTGCTCAGCAAAGGAAAACACAAGCCGACTGCCGATCCTTACAAGCTTCAGAGGAGCACACTCTACAGTGACAGTAAAGGGCTTCATGCCCCAAAATGTCTTTTAGTCAGCATATCTTATGGTGCTTGACAGTTGGGTGTATGGAAAGAAGCTTTGAAAGCTTGCTAGCTATGATATCATTGACAGGATATAACCTATATAGCTATGGCTACTGTAGCAGTGATCAGTATGAAGAATATAAATGTTTGCTGGGAAGCTACACTCTCTGCAGTTATCATTAATATTACGAAGAACATCAGTGTTTGCTGGAGGCTGTACTATCTGTGATCATCATCATCATCATCATCATAAACTCCTTTTTCTCATTTTTTACACGGGGTCGGGGTATCATGTTCACTGTTTCCATCTTTCTCGATTCAGTGCTACACTCCTGCCTTCTTCAACACTCATGCCTGACTGTTGCAGATCTTCTCTCACAGAATCCTTCCAGCACTTTGCTGGACATCCTCCTTTCCTCCTACCTTCTTCCTGTCTGTCCCAAATCTTCTTCAACAGATTGTCTTCTGCTTTTTTGCAGATGTGCCCAAACCACCATGTTCTGTTTTCTTTGATCTTTTCTGCAATTGGAGCTACTTTGACTTTGCACTTATGTCCTCATTTCTTCATCTCTCCCTCAGTGTGCATCCTACCAAACATCTCAGGCACTTCATTTCCTTCACCTCCAGTTTCCTCATCTGCTCAGCCTTTACCGCCCAGGTCTCTGCACCATACAGCTGTACTGGTCTCATCACTGTTTTGAGCACCTTACTGTTCAGTTTCTTTGGCATTCTTCTGTCATACACTACCCCTGACACTCTGTGCCAGTTGGCTGCAGCCACTCTGATTCTACATTTCACCTCTTCATTCAGACTTCCCTTCTCCTCAACCACCCCTCCCAGATACTTGAAACTATTAACCTGTTCCACTATCTTCCCTTATATCTTAATTCTCAGCTTCTTCTGATTTCTCCAATTTGCTGCCTTTACCACTGTCTTATCTGTACTTAGTTTCATCCCATGTGCCCTCAGTTTTGCATTGTATTCTCCTTTTCTTTGCTGAAGTTCTTGCTCTGAGTCTGCCTGTAATGCCACATCATCTGTGCAGAACAGAGCATGTGTATGTAACTTTAAGAAGCATTTCCAGATGTAGGCATGTGCATATAAATAGTGAGCACGTGCAGGCAGCAGTGCCATTTTGAGAGAACAGCCACAGTGTTAACATGTATGAGTGTGGTAGTTAGTCTGTTTATAAGTTTATTTAAGTTTAAGTTACAAAGCCTCATTCCTGATGTGTTTGTGTGTAATAAAGCTGCTTGAACTGAACTCACAAATCTTCATCTGTTTTATCCTGACCGGACGAGCAACAATCTGCTTATAGCAACTTTGTTGATCTGTCCCTTCTGACCTGTGATTGTGATTTCCAATAATATTTAAATACAGTAAGCATTTTGGTTTTGGTGTAATCCCTGAATATACAGGTGCCATTATGGGCCACAGTTCAAGTACTCACAGAGAAGTTCACAGGCAGGTGGTTAGTTTTGACTAAGCAGGAGATAAAAATGGGTCACTGGATTTGGGGAAAATCTATGAGAAGAAGATGTAGAAGAATCATATGTCTGGTGTGCAGGGGGACAATTTTTTCAAGTGTATTGGCATTTTAGGAGTCTAGAGAACTCTGAGCACATTTACTGTTTGTGGTATATATCTACTGCTTTATGTGTGGAGCACTTGAGTCAACCATAAAAAAAATGAAACTTGACAATTATTTATGAGGATGTGGGGTACAGGCACCACATTTGGGGATGCAGTGAACTCCTCCCTACATAGAAGTTTGTGCATGCTAACTTATACTTTATTATTTAAATGCTCCGAGATATCTCCAGGATTCAATAAAGCCTACACTAGTTGTACACTAATTGTACACGATATGCATTCAATAAAATTATCTCATGTTTTGTGTTTTCGAGTCACTCAGAAAGATAACGCTAAGTGCACACATAGTCTACACTTTGTGGTAACCTTTATGAATCTCTGTCAATATTTAAAGCAGCAAAAATATCAGTAGGAAAACTAAAATTAGGTGGAAGAAAGTGTGTTATGTCTGTGTTATCTTTTCCTTAGAACAGTGTACACTTAGTGTAGGCGTTATTGAATCCAGTGACTGATCTCAGAAAGATATTGTAAAATGTTTGTTTATATGTGTGCATAAAACAAGACAAGATACATAGCATGCAGAACTGCTGTAAAGGATAGAAAAAAAGCAGCAAACACAAATGCTTGGAAATGCTTGTTTTTCCTTTAAAACTTGTCTGAAAACGTAGGGTGGTCTTGAACACCAGAGGTGTTATGCAACATTTGCTTCTGTGTCTCCATATAAATACAACTAGGAAACTATGTACAGTATGTTGATTAAAAAAGATGGATTTATTCTGTGTGTAGATAGATTGCGGGATAATTTGAAAATATCAAGATGAAGGGTGAAGCCTCTGTAGCTTTGAAGCAGTAAGCCAAGGTGTTTCTTAATTTTTTGTTTGTTTGCTTGGTTGTGGTTCTGGTGATAATACATAGACCCTTGTTGGTTTCTGTTGTAACTTGAAAGTTATTGTTAAAGAAGCTGTCCTGAAAAAGCTATCATGCCTGGGTACACTTCTTGAATTTCTTTCAGGATGCTGTGAGATCTTTCCTTGAGAGATAACTTGCCCCAAAAGGAAAACAAGCACTCCAGGCATGAGCAGAAGGTATTCCCAAGTGTTGACATATCATAGGTTTGCCATTCCTTTGCTAAATATGTTAAGGACTTTCCCATGAATTTTTAAGCAAAAGTATTTATTTCTATGATTTGTTTATATTTTTATAGGCAAGAAAATAGGACTTGTTTTAAGAAATCTTTAGAATAGTACCCAATATTTTTCAGACTCATACATGACAACTAGAAAAAATACTGGATAGCATGCATCCCAGGAAACTTAATTATTGCTGGGCTATAATGATACATTGTTCAGAAAAATATGTCACTGCGGTGGTGGTGCTGCGGTAGCATTGTCGCCTCACAGTAAGACGTTGTCCTGTTCGATTCTCAGCTCGATCGTCTTCTGTGTGGAGACATGCGTAAAAGGGCATACCTTCATTGAAGGTTGTGCATCAGGGCCGGCAACTCGGCACGTAAAAAATCTACTGCCAATCATTAGCGGACTGGAGTTCCGCTGTGGCGACCCCTAACCAGGAAAAGCCGAAAGACGCAAACAAACTTTTAGTTTCTACCTCTTTGCCTTGAGGAAGGCAGATGATAATTTTGATTGAGACTATAATGGCCTACAAGAATTCACAAAAACTGGAATTATAATGTATTATTATTGGTAGTAATATTAGTATTATTTTTTGTAGATTTCTGGAGCTTTTCTCCTCAGGCCACTGCTGAAAATGGGCACCCACCCAGTCAGACTTTCCTAGTAAATGAAGTAAAAATAAATACATAAATTAACATCTGCAGTTTTTTTGGGATTGCCAAAAACTGCATTGAAGGGGTAATTAGAGAAATGTGTTGTAACTATTCCTAAGAAGAGGCTACTAAAAGGGAATAATATTTTTTTAAGGAAATATTGTTACATTTTATTTCTTGAGGTCTGCAAACAGCTGAATTAAATAGGTATTCTAGACCTTGGATGCCCCAAATAGCAGAGGTAAAAATTGAAACTGATTATGATCTATTTAAAATCTAAGATATTTAAGTGTATGATAGATATAATGGATGTGCAAACAGCTATCTTCCACATCTAATGCTGCTATGTAGGCCTCTTCATCTGTCTTGAAGAAGATTGCTTTCAGTGTTCCAATTCTTTCTTCAAAAACATTGATGTCCAAGAAATCTCAAATGGACTTAAGTTGCTGAATTGTCATTGGATAAGTGATAGCCCTGGCATAAAATCTTTGGACTCCATGTAGCTGAATAAATTCTGCCACTAATGAAGTAGCCTTTACTAACAGAAGCAATGAGATGTTGTGACTAGACTGAGAGTATATATATATATATATATATATATATATATATATATATATATATATATATATATATATATATATATATATATATATATGTTTTGTACAAACTCTAATAATGTATAACCTTATGTTTTTACCAATAACATACATTTATCTGCAATTATTTCTTAAAAAAAAACAGCTAGAATGGCAAGTAGCCTCCCAGGGGTATTGAGGAGTGGACAAAGGACACTGACTGGTCCACAGTATTTCCTCCTGTTTTTAAGATAAGCTGGTATTACTTGTTATGATACTGGCTTTGATCATGATGTTAGTGCTCATATGTACACATTCTATACAAAAGTAATTTTCTCTGAAACTGACGAAATGGAAGGTGATAACTCAGAAAGAAAAATTTGTTTTTCACATCCCTTTTTTTGTCAGTTATCATATGTCTGATCAAAGAACAGATCACCCATGTCCTGAACATGTGAAAGTTGACATGTAGTGTTACCATGGTTTAGTACGTGTTCCCCTGATGTAGTTGTAAAAGATGTAGCCTACACAATCTCACATGTAAATTATGATGTAGAATCTTCAGTTCTGTCAAATGCTGTGGAATTAGCATTTTCTGTTTTCTTTTTTTTCCTCTTTCCTAAGAATTGTCTTTTTAATTGCAGTATTTATTCTACTTGTCCCAAGATGGAGGTGCAACAGTACTTGTATAGTCCAAAGGTTACATATGAATACACTTTCTTATCATATGTGCTCATTCTCCATCATTTTATCCATCCAACCATCCATCCCTCCATCTATCCATCCACAACCCCTTTTTCCCAATTTTTTTGTATATTGAGTTTGGATGTCACTTCAACAGTGGCAATAATCTAGAGACAAGGTTTATGCCACTGGGTGGCTAGCCCTGCCATGATAGTTCTTCCACACCACACCACTTTCTCATGCACACTTACATATATCTTGTGATAATGTAGTCGGAAGTATTGATTTGTTTATGGTAAACACAGTTAGACAGAGAATTCTTAAGGAGTCTTCTGCTTTTTGCTGTTATAAAGATTTTGTCTTTCTTTAAGGACTGTATAAAGCCAGTCATCCCTCTTTGATTAGCCATTGTGCAGGCTGCTCTCATTCTGAAAACACTCTTGACTTAACTATAACAGGAGGGACTGTATATTTTAACTCAAACATTTTTGTGTTAACTTTGGGGATATGAGATCATTAGTCAACCATTTGAAAAACAATCTCAACGTAATTTGAGGTCTGTTTAAAAGAAATGCCCACAGAAAGGAAACAGTAGATGAGTGTGATATATCTTCACACTTCTGTATTTGGGAAGGGATGTCATACACAAAAGATGTCAAAACCTTACTCATCCTCCATGGTTAAAACAGAAAAACTTCAGTAAAAATGAAGGACTTCATTTGCATTTTCCTTTGCTACCTGAGAACGTGGACAGTACGGTTGAAGGTTCACATCTGTTATGTCAGAATGGAAATTTATATTGATCCAGAGAAGAAGCCAGCATAGGTTTTTCTTGTTGCCTGGCTGTTTCAGGCAAAATATGGTTTGTAGTGATAGGCAGATGAGGAAAAGACAGGTTTGTTGGCTGAAAGCTGTAAGGTAGTGAATGGTTTGTTACTTGTGCCCACTTTCAGTTTATCTGCTTTGATAAGCACAAGTTCAGTCATCTGTTTTACTGCATTATTCTGCATAACTTTGGCATGGATACCAATAAAAGTACTATTTTGAGTTAAAAATTATAGCATTGCAGTCTATTAATGAATTACAAGTGGTTTGATGACTCATTCATTATAACTATTTTGGTGAGATTTAAAATTGGAAGCACACTCCAGTAGACATCACAGAAAACTTACATTACTTATGAGAATTGAATGATAACTCAATAGATTTTTATGTTTTTCCTTCTTTTCTGTTTTTTTTTTTCTGATTCATCCTTCTTTCTCTAAATCTTCTGCACTAGCTCCATTTCAGTCTTTTTAACTCTGGAGTTCTGCTTTCCCTTAAAATACTCCTCTAAGTTTTTTCCCTTCTTTTGTATTCTCCAGGTATAATAGAAGATAAAGTTTTTTAATGCCAAACATTTCCAGGGTTATTAAACTTTTGACAAATACCACAGACTCAAGAAAATACTAGGTGTGATGATTTAGATGTTGTCTGCCTGCCACAAGTACATCTGCTGGTTTTGAGGTTAATATTAACTTTTCCTCCTCTGATCTTAAGATGTCGATGTTTGTCCTGCTCTATTGATTATTCATGAGGGGAAAGCAAACAGTGACTATGTGACTTACAATACATGTAATCATTTTCTGAGGGGTGCTGCGGGACCAGTACTACCCAGTTGCTGTCAAGAAGTGAAGTACATATGGGCCATCATTCCCTAAATGTCTGTATTACCTTACATGCCTTAGTATCTTCTTGGCTGAACACATGGTAGTTGTGAAAAATGCAGCCTCGGAAAGGGTAATTGGGGGGGGGTATACCTTAAAGAAGGTGCACCTGCGAGTCAGTATTATGTTTTATAGTGCTATGATGTGGTTCATAGGTTAGTACTAAGCTAACTACCCTTGCAAGCCATTGTAAGCCTAGCCAATTATCCTTTGTGAGACTCAAACCCTGTACTTTGTGTTTGGAAGGCAAACACGTTAACCATTAGGCCACCCTCACAACCCCAATGTGCAGTATAGGAAGAAGTTAATAACTTTCCTCTGCTGCTTCAGTAAACAGGTACCATAGGGCTTCCACTCAATTCAGGAATACTCTGTGTATATAACTCCGGTTGTCTGTTTCCTGCATTTCATTGTAGTATAATATTGCAAGTAATTAAAATAAATGAAAATAGTCACTTGTTTAAATAAAAAAAAACATGAATGATCTTAATGCACTGGTTTGTACAAATAGCAATGGAAATGCATATAACTGGTTTTGATCAGTCACCTTTTTTAAGCAGAAAAATCATTTGTAGTGTTCACCCTTTCAAAGTGCAACCATGCGTGTGTGTGTGTGTGTGTGTGTGTGTGTGTGTGTGTGTGTGTGTGTGTGTGTGTGTGTGTGTGTGTGTGTGTGCACATACATGGACAATTTAGTCTTGCCAAGTCAACCACTTTTGTTTGAAAAATGTGAGGAAAAAAACAAGCTCATAATTGGGGAGATTAAGCTAGCATGGCTCACAAGATATCCCAAAATGTATCATGTTTCAACTGAATGAGGACCATATCAACATAAAATCAGGGTAGGACATGAGGTAAAAAGGAAAATTTAGAGTTCTTAGCAATTTTTTAATGGTATATAGCAGATAATGGAATTGATCAGGAACTCTAACCAACAGGCATTTGTGAACAGAGAAGAAAGCAAAACTGATAATAAATTACATTCTGAAATATTGTTTCTAGGAAATGGGCTACCAGTGATGAAAGAAGTAGTTAGAGGGTGGAATCCATTCAATTAAGATAGGAAGACAGTGATCTAAAATGAAAGAGAACAGTTAACAGGCCTCTGCTAACAGCAATGAAAGTTATTCAGAATAATTTTTGTTAAGAACTGCCTTTTGCAGTAGAAGTTATAGCAGAATCTGCTTTGCTAATAATTCTAGGGAAATAAGTTAACCATTGCACCTCATGGTAGGTTATCAAAGAAGGCAATCTTCTGTTAGTAATCTAACAAGTAAGTCACATAAATGGCAAAAAGCACAATGGGAATATAATGCTTTAAGGAGAGAAAAGCAACACATAATTAAGGGTGTAAGAGAAGATGGTTAACAGGGTGTTCTCATTTCTTCTCTTCCTTATTTTGAATTAAAAGCTTGACATCTTATATCAGTAAGGTGCTTAACTAGTGCGAAATCCGGGTTCGTATTATATGATTGAACGCTAGAAATAGCAAACGATCTGTTATTGAATTTAAATGCACAAAACCACAAAATGTCAAAGGAATGGATCAGCAAATTATTTCCCAGGGAAAAAAATTTGCTGATCCAAAAAGAAAAAAAATGTACAGGCAACAAAAAGTGTGGGGCCCAATGTGGGGTGGCACCTTAAATATACCAACTCCAGGATTGCACCACAGTGAAGAAAAGAGACAAGTCTGGAGAATGGCCCAGCCATTTTTTTTCTCCTGGGAAAAAATTTGCTGATCCGTTCCTTCGATATTCTGTAGTTTTTGTGCATTTGGGTTTGACAAATAAGCGTTCGCTATTTCTAGCATTCAGTCATGTAATAGGAACCCCCAAATCCTTATAGGACAATAGTAATGAGAGAAGTCCACAATCACATGATATGAGATCACTGGGAGGGTTTGTGGTCTGCACTGTTGTGGCAGAACAGGTAGCTTACATCCTTCTAGGTTGAGAACTGCTGATTGAGGGCTCAGTGTCTGTTATTCTAAAAGTGTATTAATTCTGGTTTAAGCACTTGGGCTTTCAAGCCAGTTATTTTACATTAAGAGGGTTCGTGGCCTGCACTCTTGTGGGAGGAGAGGCTGGACTCTGCCCTTCTGAGCTGGGAATTTCTGGTTAAAGGCTTATAGTGCATGCATATCTGAACTGTTTCTTACTGAAGTTGGTGTGCCTTGTTTGCTGTGGCATAGACTGGATTCGGGCCTGCTGGATCTAGCTTTGTTTGTGTAACTTGAGCACTAATTCAGACATTCTCTAAAGTATTCAATGGTATTTATTACTGCTTGGTTGTAACTTGATTAAAGTGTAGCTATCATTCAAGTCTTTTGGATTAAGCACTTGGGCTTCAGACCAGTTGTTTTACATTAGGAAGGTTTGTGGCAAGCACTGTGGTGGCAGGACAGGTAGCTTTCATCCTTCTAAGTTGGGAACTGCTGATTGAGAGCCCAGTGTCCAAGTGTATTAGTTCTGGTTTAGGCACTTGGGCTTCAGGCCAGTTATTTTACATTAAGAAGGTTCGTGGTCTGCACTCTTGTGGGAGAAGAGGCTGGACTCTGCCCTTCTGAGCTGGGAATTTCTGGTTAAAGGTTTATAGTGCCTGAATATTTGAACTGTATCTTACTGAAATTGGTTCACCTTGTTTGCTCTAGCATAGACTAGATCCAGGCCTGCTGAATCTAGCTTTGTTTATATGCTTGTTGTTTGTTTGCTTGTTATTTCCCTGGAAGCTAATTCCACCTAATACACAACTTCTCAGCGCTTCTGTGGATCACTAGTGATATCTGCATTGCTTACTGTACTTATTTCCTTGTTTCACTTGAAAGAAAGTTACTGTTTGTCGTTTTTGCATTTAGTTATTTGTAACACATTGCACTCAAGTTACCTGGCACTTGCTCACTAAAGCAATTATATAAGTCAGCACTAAAAATTAAAAGCACTACACCCTCACTCCCCACTGGCCCTTGTTTTCAATTAAGGATTTCCCAATATTATTCTAGCATGTCCAAAGGTCAGTTGTCAATCTCCTCTCCGGTCCAGCTGGTGAATCTGGGAATCTTGAGGCAATGTTATAACTGCCTCATGTACACAGACAACCCTCTCCTCCTCCCACATAACACAAATACTTGCGAGAGATGCAGCTATTTAGCCAAACTGGAGGCTGAGCTCTCTCAACTCAGGACTGGCAAGACCAGACAGGAGGAGAAGGCAACTACACACACCACAAAACCAGCCTCACATAATGCTACCACTCCACTGAATCAAACACATAAACACACAAAGACATACTCGGAGGCTCTGAGTAAAAATTTACCTAAACAGCAGAGGCCTCCAAAGCAGACACCCAAACAACTGCTACCTCAAGACACCCCACAAGCAACACATAAACCACAAAAGCAGTGTGCAAAGCAGTCACAGCCCTTAAGGCCAAATACAACACCAAACATACTTGTCATAGGTGACTCCATAGTCAGACACACTGACGTCCCACTCACCAGGCTGAACAAGGAGAGGGTCACAGTAAGCTGCCTATCGGGCGCTAGAATCCGCCACATAACACAAGCACTCGGGTCACTCCACAGCAAGTACAAATATGACACAGTCATTGTCCATGCTGGTGTGAATGACCTGAGACGTACCTCCCTGGACTACATGAAAAGAGACATAGAGGAGCTCTCTGATTATGTAGCCCAGGCAGGTATGACCCTAACCCTGAGCAGTATCCTTCCTTCACCAAGAATGATGCCACAATATAGAGACAAGATGATCAGCTTTAACAATTGGCTTGATGTCTGGTGTCATTCAAAGGGGATCCAGTGTCTGTCTGCCTGGGATGACATGCTTGACAAGCCACGCTGCTTCAAGGGACGGCTTGCACCTGTCACCCTGGGATTCCGGATATTGGCTAAGGCTCTTGCCACCCCCATAGTGCCTTTTTAGGCAAGGCTCAAATTCTAAACCTACCACCCTAGAAAACAAAAATGGGAAGAAACTGAGGGTAATGCTGCTCAATGCCAGAAGTCTAAATCTCAAAATGCACGCACTCAAGGCCCTTCTCAGTATGGAGAACATCGATGTCTGTGCTGTAACTGAAACCTGGTTCAAGGCTCCTGAGAGCACCCCGGCACTATTAGGTTTTACCTCATATCATGCGTTCCGGCCCCAAAACCCGGACCACACCACAAAAGGAGGGGGTGTATCCATATTCATAAAGGATACCCACACCTCCAGGTTGGTGGCAACGCACGAAGCTTCGGAAACCATCCAGGTGCAACTAGCCATAGGCAAAACTGCTCTACAAATTGTAGCATGCTACAGGCCACCCTCTCAAACTCAGTAACCCCACACAGCCTTCCTGAAGACACTGGAGGGTATAAATGTATCTCCAAACACCATCATATTGGGTGACTTCAGCTACCCGAATATAGACTGGGAACATTACTCAAGCCCTAACTTTCTAGCCCAACGGTTCCTGGAGTTTATAAATTCAAATGCCATGGAACAGCTAGTCACTGTTCCCACGAGAGGAGAAAATATACTAGATCTCATTGTCACAAACATGGGGACAAAATGCTCCACACGGAAGTATATCCCTCATTGGTGAGATCTGATCATAAACTAATCTCACTGGAAATCCACATCCCCCCACCCCAAACAAAAGACCATAGTGAAGAACTTCTCTAAAGCAAACTTCACACTACTCAAGACTGGTGTAGTATCCTTCAAGGCCCCTGAGCCAGAGGAAACCACAACCCAAGCTGCGGAAGCCCTTACAAATGCCTTCTATGAACACCTCCAGGACTGCATGGATCAGGCAATCCCAAATAAAACCAAGACTCTTTCCACAAAGGGCAAACATCCAGTCTGGTGGACCCCAGCCATTAACAAACTTTACAATAAGAGGAGAAAGCTATTACATGATAGAACAAAATCCATAAAAGGGAAGTTACCCCTGATCATTATTAGTAAAAAAATACGAGCACTCATAAAATCAACTAAGGCCAATATTGAGAGAAAAATTGCCATGGATTCAAAGGACAATCATAAGGCCTTTTTCAGCTATGTTAGGAACCTGGGTGGAAACTCCCAGATATGCTCAGAATTAGTCCAAAATGATACAAAAATCACTGAACCCACAGACATTGCCAACATACTGGCAGACAGGTTCAGTGCAAACTTCACCCCTCTCCCCTAAAGGAGAGATAACTATCCCAGCCGAGTGTAGCCTCCCGGACATCTCAAATGCGCAGGTGAAAGCTGCTCTCTCTAAAGCTAAAAACACAGCATCAATGGGACCGGATGGTGTCCCCGGCTGTGTGCTACACGAGCTAAATGAGGAATTAACCCCGCACATAAGGCAGCCGTGCCCAAGGAGTGGCATACTGCAACTGTGGTCCCACTCCACAAAGGCGGCGCCTCTACGGACCCTGGTAATTACCGCCCCATAAGCTTAACAAGTCTAGTCTGCAAAGCTATGGAGAGGATCATAATGGAGCTCATAAACAAAGATATAGGGGACTTGCAGACATTGGACCCGACCCAGTTTGGCTTTGTCAAGGGAAGATCATGCCTTTTGAACTTGGTCGACTTCTTCAAAACAGTCACCAAGGCCATTGATGAGGGAAAGGCAGTCCATACAGCCTACATTGACCTTGCAAAGGCTTTCGACACAATACCCCACTCGGGTATTGTAGAAAAACTTACCAGCTTAAATGTAAACCCATATGTCACAAGATGGGTTGCAAACTGGCTTAAGGACAGAACCCACAGGGTTAGAGTTGCTGGCGCTGTGTCAGACTCCAAGCCGGTCACAAGTGGTGTCCCACAGGGCTTGGTCCTTGGCCCCCTATTGTTTGGCATCTACTTCTCAGAAGTACAGGCCAGCATGGGAGGACTTTGGCTGACAAAGTTTGCAGACGACTGTAAACTGGGCGCCATAGTGGAAAGTGCATCGGACACGGATATCCTTCAGAAGGGACTCACGGAAACAGATAGCTGGTGCCAGAGCCATGGCCTGAAGTTAAACGCCAAAAATGTATAGTCATACCCTTCGGGAAAAACAAGGTAACCCCAAGCTACCATATAGGTGGCAATCCACTAAGCACAGAAGAGGTTATCAGGGACCTGGGGACCCAGGTTGACAGTGGCCTTTCTTTTGACACTCACATTGCTAAAGTGGTTAGAAAGACCTTCTACATTGCCCACCTGATCATGAAGGGATTCACATCCAGATCTAGTGAGGTCATTGTTCCCCTGTACTCTTCACCTATCAGACCAATGATCGAGTACAATGCCCCATTTGGGATGTATCTCACCAGACATCTGCAGCAATTGGAGAGACCCCAAAAGTTCCTCACCAAAAGGATAAAGGGACTCCAAAATCTGTCATATGCTGCCAGATTGAAGAAACTCCAGCTCTATTCAGTCGCATACCGTCTGCTCAGAGGTGACATGTGCCTGACATACAAGGCCATGTCTAACCTGGAATTAATGGACATGCTCCACCTCAAAAAATCCAAATCCACCAAAACCACTAGAGCAAGCGACTTAAACCTTAGCACAGATATAAATAGGACGTGCTGGAGGGATAGATTTATCACTCAGAGACTCCCTATGCTGTGGAATAAAATCCCGGTCCATGTGAGGCAGAGCACCTCGCTGACTCTGTTCAAGAGAAATCTAGACCTGTGGATGGGAGATTGTAGGTTTACCCTGGGAATCATCTCTGTGTCACTGCTGGACAGAGGCACAACAAACTAATGGGCACAGTATTTTTTTATATAAGGGGTGGCATAAGCCACAAAAATTTGGGCTAGGCTTATAAATGCCTTAGGGCAGATAGCCTAGCATAAACCTATGAACCTATGAACCTATGAACATGGGGATAAGAGAGAGAGAATGTATGTACTAGAATGTCAGGAAAAATGCGCTCTGTCCTAGATATAGAAGTGGTCTGATCCTAAGATTAACACTAATTATAAAGCACATTTAATAGAAGGCTAAACAAATTCTACTTGTAATCTGATATTTTTTCTTGCATGAGATGATTTAGAGGTATGCAAAATGACCTTCATATGACATACAAAAGCAAAAGGTCACCCAGCAGAACGTAGAAATTGCCCTTTATCACTGTTGCATTTCTTACTCTTTCGTCCATAAAAATGAGAAATAATGAATGCAATGCACTCACACCAATTACTTCCATAACACCTAGAAGCTGAAAAAAATAAATCAAAAACAATTAGTAAAACTGCAAAAACACATATGTTTGGACCACAGCACTCCTAAAAAGGTATGAATGGAGCACAGATATAATATTAAAGCAGTTAAAGATGTTTAGCTCTTTTTCAGCTTATACAACATTTGGAAAAAATAAAATAATTTATTCATATTGCATTTCTAAGGGGGAAGGATATAAAAATTTAATAGAAATGTCATTTTACTTAGGATATTCCTTACACAGACAAAAGCTTTCCTTTTTAATACAGTTTCAGAGGGAAGCTCCTGAATGGATTGAACACTCATATAGTTAACAGCAAGCTTTCATTGATTAATGGCATCCAGCAAAACCAAATTGTTACCATCCATTGAAATATTTTTTTCCTGGACAGTTTTGTAATAACCTTGTCTGAAAACATTCCGATTTAGCTAATTTCTGTATGAAAATGATATAAAATAATATGACAGAGATAAGGTTCAAAACTTTGAGAACTCTTCTAGTTTTGTGAGGACAGCAATGTGGAGATGGTACCTTTGCGATTAAGCATCCAGATCCATAAACTTTGACTGTGAACCAGAATGACGCACCACGTTTTTTTCTCAATTACCAGCATATTTATCACCATAAACTCTCTCTGCTGAACTATTGAACATACTTTGTGATTTAGCTTTCTGCAATATCTTAGTCAATGTATTGCTACTGAGGTTTATTGCCTCCGCTGGTGCTGCATGCTTATATGGCCTTCCTTCCTCAACAGTCAGAACTCTGCTAGCCACCATGATTTGTAAAATCAGGCTTTGAATGCACTTTGCATGCCTTCATGTGTGATCAATATAAACAAGCAAAAAAGTCATTTATATTGAACATTTTTAATAGACTATCAGCTCCAAGATTCAAACCTCATGCCAGAATTTGATGTAGCACTACATTATTCCTCCTTCTGTACACATTAGACTGATGTAACTCACCTTGGGTCAGATCCACAGGAATTTTTTAAAAACATATTTTAAGGATATTTGCTAGGTGCTAACTGCTCTACAGAAGAGGATTTTTTGCTTACGCTTGGACCAAGAACTTCCATGCTGTTTTAAAGGCACCTGTAACATATGTTAGATTGGTAGGATTCCATAATGTTGGACCATACCATTTCTCTCTGTATTTTTTTGCTCACAATACATTAATTTTGAAGTCATATGCAACTTATTTGCAACTTCTACCAAACAATATCTAAACATTTTCAAATGTCATATTCTTATAATAACATTTCTTGAATATATTTATCATTAATTCTACATGCTATAATATGCATTTGTGGTAAAGTATCCATGTGTGTACAGTTTTTCACTAGCTTGCTAATTTCAATGATACATAGGTCTCTAATTTTTTGAGACATCCAGCAGTAAGTTCACATTTTTAATTCTGTATTGTTTATAATGCTTAAGATGAAAATAACTTTGTAATAAGCTTACAGTAAGCAAATCCTTTCACTGATTTTGACGTCAGGAGACTGCATTTCAAATTTACAGTTCATCTTCACAAATACTGAAATGTACTACAATGTTCTGTCTTTGTAATATAACTTGTCAAAAGGTAAACCATAAATACAACAGTTTTAACAATATCCTACCCACAGCTTGATTCCTATTACAAGTGTAGTCAAGCACCTGTTTTTCACATAATCTCCTGTTTTTCTTCTTACATTGATTTAAGGATGAAATTAGTTCTATAAATCATATTAACAAAATAGAAGGTCTTTATAACTTGGAACAAAATTCCAAACACTTTAAGTGATGCAACAATTTCAGCATATATTGTATACTCTAAAGGTAACTATCAGATTACAAAAAGCAGCATCCATATTTCATTAACTGAGAGACATCTAGATGCTTGACAAGCACTGTAGATATAGCACTCATGAGGAAGATAAGAACACATCAAAATGGATTCTGACAACACAGTTTTTTACAGAAGTCTGAAGTATAATGTACCAACCTTCATTAATACCTAAAAAGCACAACAGTATTCTTCTCTTAATTTGTGAAATGTTACCCATACACTTTCAAGCCAGAATAATTTTGCTTGTAAATATTTCATATCTGGACAAGTTGGTGCATAATTTTTAGATTCTTATCACTGGCCCTTGAGTTATCTTGACACACAATAGCAGGCCCACTATGGCTTGGACTGAGATAAGTTCAGAACTCTTTTGAATTGCCTAAGAATTTATATTGATTCTTAAATTAAATATTTTGTTTGCCTTTGAATTTTTAAATAATTGAAATATTTTGCAAAATTCGGGAACATTATTGCCTGGTTACCAAAAAAAAGACAGCAAAATACAGACATGGAAGTAAGACTGGAATATGATTAATTAACATCACAGTGCTGCTTCTGGACCAGAGTATCATATGGCTTATTTAGGAACATTCTGTTTTACTGTTCACTATTGCTACCATTGTCAAAGTGTTTGTTGAGATTTTAGGTATGAATGTTTGTAAAAGGATGTGAAACTTACCCTTAATGCAAATAATATTTTTTGACATACATGAGCAACTTTGATACAGTGAATTGACAGCAGAAGTAGGCTCTTTGAAAATTCATATGTGTAAATAATCTGCCACTTAGTGAATGAAACAGCATACATTGTGAAGTTCACTGAATCAGAACCACAACAGTCAGCATGGCAGGTATATGCATATCCATTAACCCAGTGAGCACAGACCATCTGTGGTGACTGTGTTAAAACCTGCCATGACTAATTGATGTGACACTGTTTCATCAGAAGTTCCATGTGTTTGCTACAAAGATGACCCTGTTGTTTCTCTTGTTAATATATAACTTATAGTAAATGCAGTTTTCATATTGTAATATTCTGTATGAATATAGTAAATTTACCAGATATGTAACCTTTGTTTTCTGTCATTCAAAACTAATACAGATTATGCGAACAGTTTATAAATACTATATGCATTAGTTTTGTAACAATCTGCATTTAACAATAACTCCTATGAAACAAGCAAATGGATGTGAATATCTAGGAAAATGTATCCTTCAAAATAAAGCAACATTATCTATTGCCTTAAATCATAGTGCAAGAATAAAACAGATACAGTATTATGACACCATAATCTAATATCAGAGGTAGCAGGAAAGTAGTAGGTTGGAGTCAGAGTGTTAATGTGTGGGTTAATAAATTAGGTTCCATATATATATATATATATATATATATATATATATATATATATATATATATTTATATCTACTTTCTTAACTAATCAAAATTGATGCAGTAAATATTCTCTACAGACCACAACTGAAGATTATATATATAACTACTTTACTCAAGAACACCATCCTGATCATTTATGCAAATAAGAATTTAAATCATTTACACACAATAAGAATTTAGAAAAGATCAAACAGAATATTAATTTAGATCCACCTAACAGTGAGTGAAAGTCATAAAGTATCATCTTTATGCATACCTTAGTATTCAGAAAACTTTACCATGATGCATAAACCTTAAATATGAAGATTTTCACATTGTGGTAAGTTGTGCAATTCAAAAACTGCTGTCCTGCTCCTGCTCAATGCTGGTACTGGCCGAAGTTTAGAGGGCAGCTTCACTGGAGAAGCTGTGTCCAAATGTGCATATCTTAGGGAGGAGCCAATGCAAACTAGTGATGTACTCACCCACAGATATTGTGTTGGCACTACAAAAAATGCAGTAGAGCTTCTTTATTCTACTGTGTTATTTTTGTTGCAAGGTGGAATAAGTGAATGTCTTTTCATATTGTTCATCTTTTCACACAGAATGAATGGTTGTGGCTCATACTGTGACTGCAGGAAGGTGTTGTAGGGCTGTCCCTGTGTGTGTGTGTGTGTGTGTGTGTGTGTGTGTGTGTGTGTGTGTGTGTGTGTGTGTGTGTGTTTGTGTATATATGTATGAGTATGTTAAGTGTGAAAGTAGATACTTGTTTATTACCGCATGAATACCCATGTGTTTGTGTATATTTGTGTCTGTGCGTCTGTGTGTGAGTGAGTGTGTGTGTGTGTGTGTGTGTGTGTGTGTGTGTGTGTGTGTGTGTGTGTGTGTGTGCAAGCGCATGTGCATGTATGTGCATGCATGGAATCTGTATGTATATGAGTGCATGTGCATTCATATATGTATGCAAGTCTGCACGTGTACTTGCATGTACACATGCAAACATGGGAAGGTGCCTGCACTATCAAAGTATGTGTTGTAGTATTGAGACCACCGGTGAGGTCAGAGCTGACAGTGCAGCATTTGATTCATAGATGTAATTAGCTGTCAATGATATGTACCTCTGTAAAGCTTTACCTTTTTCTTAAACGAAGATTCTCACTGACACACTAATTGACTTTTCCGCATTTGCCAATTAATGCTGGCTGTGAGAATCCTTCAGAATCCTAGGGATTATTTGCTTAGTCTTTGGTTTACAAGTTGTGTAAACATTTGTATTATTGTGGCTATGCTCCTCTTCCCAGAAACCCTTTACCAACACCAGTGTAATCGCAAACTGAATTAATGCTGCAGTACTTCTTTTCATGTAAGAAACACACCTCTCATATTATAAAAACTCTGCAGTGCCTTACTACATAATTATTCTACTTGTAACATTCAGATTTCTTAGTCTGTTCAAGTAATTAGTTCACTGTATAACTGCTGTGAAACATCTGCACCCTCAGTTTAAACATTGCTTGATGATCTATAAAATAACACCTCTGAAACCTCGCCTAATGTGAATGATCAAGTTAAACATAATGACACTCAGTAACATCGCTTAAGCTGCAAGGTTTATATTGATGGAAAACTGATGCTGGTGTGTTAAGAGGAACTGTCTGCAAGTACCATTAAAGGAAGGAAGCTGCTTGAAAACATTAAATGAAAGCATATTGCACTATACAGTTTTCATAGAGAAGTGACAAATAAATTAAAGCAGCCCCTGTCCATGGAGCTGTATTACCCAAAAAATTGCCATGGCAGGCACACATAATTCATTTACACTTCCCAGTATATCTACAGCTAGCAATAATAAGGCATTTCCACTGTAGCTCTTTTCAGCTAAGCAATATAATATTTGGTATTTTGAACAACTGCGCTTTCTTAGTGCTCATTTATTTTATTTTGTAACATGCAAAGCTACTTATTCCACCACATCATCAAAAACATCATGGTTGAGATTAATAGCAGTGCATTGGGCAATGCAAATTGTCACATGGAATGACAATACACAGGGTGTAAACTAGTTTAAAACACAGGGAATGTGGCTGCCCAGTGGTCAAAATTGGATAACATCCAGAATGTGCTAATGACTGCATAACTGCATGGAAATTAGGAACCCATATGCATATGCACTACATGGATTATGCACATTAATTCAAACTTTATTCCCTTCCTGCTATACTAATATGTTTGACATAACCTCAGCTTTCTATATGTTGTAAGGTGTCTACTTTCACAGACTATACTGTAGTATTTTAATAAAGAATTTCTTGGATTATACAACGGATTGCTGACAACTTCTTCAGCCAGAATACCTGTGGTTTATACAGAATAACTTTATGTGCATTCCTCGTGGTTGGTTCCTCACTTTTGTGTTCTCACTTTTCAGTTCTTTTGGTGAGTGAACCTTTTAACAGGGATACCGACTATATTTTCAACTATACTGTAGCTGTAAAAAATGTAAACCTTTATATAAATATAAACACTTTTCCAATATATATATATATATATATATATATATATATATATATATATATATATATATATCTCCTAGCATATTCATAAATGAAGTTGGTTACTTAACATGTTAGGCTCTTTACTTCTCTCATTTATATATATTGTAAATGAATGTTATTGATTGAAAGCTGCATTTTAGCATCTATACCATTGTTTTTTCTCCCTTAGCCTCTGCTAAACAGAGGCTCAGTTAGCATAATCATGTTATTCTAAGCAATGACTATAACTAAATAAAGAAAGAGGGAAAGAAATAGATAGATAGATAGATAGATAGATAGATAGATAGATAGATAGATGGATAGATAGATGGATACATTGGTTTATAATAGCTCCCAAAATGGTGGACACATTCACAAACTTAAGAAAAGGCACTTTACACTGAGACACATACCTGTTTCTGACACCAAGATTTGTGGTACACAAGAAATGGCAAATGGTACCTGTAGCAGCAGCTGGAATAGCAGACTCATGAGTGTAGCTAAGGTGGGGCAAAGGAGGTGTCTGCTCTTGGAGCAAGTTGTTAAGGGGTGAGACTTGGAGTGCAGTGGGAGAGTAACAGCATTGCTAATTGCTGGTGTTATTTGGTAGTGGTATTGCCATGCATTGCTTTCCAAATAAACAGCTGTGGCATTTTATGTGAATGCAAACAATTAGATGGGTATGATGAGGTCATTGGAGGACAATTTCAATCTGCTCTTCTATCTTGGCCCAGGGTACACATTTACCTAGATACTGTTTTCTGCATAGCTACATGTATTAGTTGACACCATCAATGGCAGTCCCTGTGAGATTACATTTCTTAACCATATGTGCCAATGGAAAAGTCACTAAACATAATTGATATACTACCAACCCACAGACAGACTATGAATGATTTTCCAGTGCATACAGAGATACTTTTTTTATTTTTTTTATTTTTATTTTACATTTGTTAACCGGGCTAGTCTGGCTGGATATATGTCCATTTTCAGCAGAGGCCCGAGGAGAAAAGCTCCACTATAATACTATACTTTTACAGTTTAAAAAGATACAATTAGTAAAAATAGTAAAAATAACAATAACAATCAATCAAACAGTAAACACAAGCAAAGTACTGACAAAAGAAAAGTAAAGTCAAATAGAATGTACAGTATTGCCGGGCTTGTGTGGCTTGATACATGTATATTTTCTACAGAGGGTTGAGGAGGAAAGCTCAATTATCATACTAGAGACTATACAATTTAACAGAAACACTAGAACAGAAGAGAATCAAACTTTGGGTCAAATCAAGATACAATTAAGTATACCGAGTTAGTTGAGAGAGCAGGTAGTGTATAAGTTATCAGTCAGGATTTGTGCAAGGGCATAGCCAGTGATTTTGTAAATGATTTCTAATCTGTTTTTTGAAAAGGTAACACGAGGCTAGGGAGGTCAGTCCAGTGGGAAGTTTGTTCCAATGTGATCCGATAGTGTTTGCAAATAAGGAGTCTCCTGCTTTATTATGAGATTTTATAGTAGCTACTAGGAGCTTGTTGGCTGAACGAAGTGAAGTGAGATTTGTATAAGGTGTGATAAGATTGTTCAGTATGGGTGTGTTGGAGGGGTAATGTAGAATTTTAAAAGTGAGGACTAATTGCTGCAGGAGTATAAGATTTGGAAGTTCCAGCCAGTTGAGTTTCTTTAAGTTAAGATAGTGATGAGTACGGAATGGAGAGCCAGTTGCAAATCTGGCAATGCTATGGTAGGCTAAATTAAGTTTCTGAAGGTTAGCTTTAGAAATGTTAATAAAGGAGGAAGAGGCATACAGTAGTGTGGAGATGAGGTGAGTTTGGGCAAGTGATACTCGGGATGTGGCGGTAAGAAAGGGCTTAAGTCTGTAAAGGGCTCCTATCTTTTATTTACTGTCTTGATAGTTAAATCAATATGATAGTCAAAGTTAAGCTGATTGTCTATGGTGACACCTAGCAGTTTTGTGGAATAGTCAGGTTTGATGATTGTGCCATTGCAGGACACAATGGAAAAAGTGATTGGAATGGATTTACGGGTTGGGGTGAAGAGTAGAAGTTTGGTTTTTTTGGGATTTAGGAGGAGACAGATATGTTGAAACCATTTTTCTGCTGCTGTGAAAACCAATTGGGTAGAGGAGTGGAGTTCTGCAGGGGATGGAGCAGAGCAGATGAGAGTAGAATCATCAGCATATTGTATACAGGTGGATTTAGGGAGGGAAGTGGGTAGGTTATTTATAAATATAGAGAAAAGTAGGGGACCTAAGATGGACCCTTGTGGGACGCCTATAGTAACCGGAGTTGAGAAGATAGATGGCTGTCCCAAAGGACTGCTTGTTTTCGATTTGTCAAGTATGAATCAAACCACTGTAGTGCTAGTGGGTCAAGTGACAGGGATTCTAAAGTGTGGAGGAGAAGTTGATGGTTGACCATATCAAATGCCTTTGATAGGTCTAAGAATAGTGCAGAGGAGAACAGGTTGTTGTTACGATTTTTGTTTATTGTGTCAGTGAAGGAGAGAAGGGTAGTAGATGTACTGTGGTAGGGCCTAAACCCATGTTGTGAGTCTACAAGTAAGTTGTTACTCAAGAGATGTTGTAAGAGTTGATGGTGTATGCAGCGTTCCATTATTTTGGATAGAGGAGATAGAAGGGCAATAGGCCGAAAGTTTGAGAGTTCGTTAGAGTTACCTCCTTTGTGGAGGGGAATGAGATCTACTCTAACTGTATTACCCAAAAATGAAATTGAGTGGGATGCATGTGCTGCCTTGAACTTCTTAATTATAGGAACCTTTCAGTTACCTACTGGGAGGCAAATTACAGATGTCAGGGGAGTCTGCCTTGTGAATCCTAAACTAGATCTTTGACATTTTCTTACATCACTTAGAGAAGCATTTTTGGTTTGTCAGTGTAGCAGAGGAAAGAACCAGTACCATGCAGGGATTTTATAACAGATCTCATTTCTCTGACATCCTGGAAGCCACAGATGTCAAAAATGTCGCTATCATACTTTCATGTGTTCCAGAGACTCCGATACAACAACATAAAAGAATCCCACTTTCTGAACTGCCTTGAAGTCTATAATGCCCAGGGCTTTATTTATAATGCCCTGTTCACATGATTCACAAATTTTGCATATGTCTGACCTATACCAAAAGTTTGAGGGACTTCCTTCATGGTCACCTGCTTGGTACAAATACACAAGTGCTAGATAGATAAGTCCATTAACACAGGTAACACATGACCCGGCAGGAGGCCACATAGAATATGCTGTTTGTTGTGTGCTACAGGTAATGCTGGGCATGCCCTAGAGTCTTGGATGATGATCCCAATATACAACCCTTAGACTATGCAAGAATCAGCCTATAAAATAGTCTATACAAAATTGCAAAATATAGTAGATCTTGTGTTCTAGCTCTTACACACATCAGGAGGGGCATCGCTGTACAGTGTACACATCTTCAGCAATATATTTGCTGTGTGTGCAATGCTGCATAACATGGTATTCTGCAAACTGATGGCATAGTAAGCGATTTTATTGGCAGGGCCTTCCATACCAGTCATAGCAACTACAGAAGGGCAGGTTGGCAAGTCAGGAAGAACATGTGGTAAAAAGGTATCATTGCATTTACAGTTATGGGGCCATGACACAGACAATGCAGAATAACATCATGCATGCATTATGGCAACTGAGTTGTGAAGGCAGTCCATAGACTGGTCATGTTGTGCATTATATAGCACCGATCCCATGCAACTGTGGTGGCGAAGGGAGGTGCAGAGCATAGTCACAGATGAAAGGATATTGACAGTTGACTGCAGCACTATAATATGTGATAGGGTAATGGGAGGTTAATAAGGTAGCTATTTACGCTGGGGGGTTGGGTAATCAGGGATTACTTCTACCAGTGGTGAGGGTGAGTGCTTATGATGCAACTGCTGGCATTATCCAGTGCATTGTCTTATGCTCTCAGGGCTTTATACAGTCTTTTGTAGGAAAGGAGTGCTAGGAACTATGGTGTCAAGAACTTACACCCTGATAGGTGTCCCATGTGTTGAGCAGGATGAGTAATGATGCACTTAATCTGAATTATAACCACAGAGAAGATTGGCAGGCCATGTGGCGTACTTCTGGTGACTATGAGTGTACCTATACACTTATACATGAAACATGTCAGTCATTGGGTGTGTACATTATACTCTGGGATGTGCATACCTACGTCTACAGTCATGCCACCATGTATGAACCAGATTATCAATAACAGTTAGTGCTATGCACAACCTTCTCCTTCTCCCATCTATGCACTAATTTCCTGAACATACGGCTGTGGAACCCCATACCCCTTATGACATGTCCTACCTAAGGTTCCCAATAGTCACAGTTGTCATGCCCCACCCCTGTGTCATGACCATGTCATGGGTTTCCATTCAGCATTCACCACAGTAGCCAGCTCACTGCTACTAACATCTAGTGCATGGATTTATTGCTCTTGCTAAGGTACTTTAACAGATATGACACTTTCCTTGCCTCAGCAACAGTCTGAGTCTAGAAAATCTTTAACAAAACCATATATTTCATAGTTGCACTTTTCTAATGGTCCTGTGTAAAATGGCATTGGTGCTTTAGATCATGACAGCAAAAGCCAATTAGTGTGGCTGGAATGCTATGTAACTAGCTTGCCCTCTGTGTATGCATTGTTGCTGGTCCACAATACACTATCCAAACATGTTGACACTAGCCTTTCACATCACAATGAATGATAAGCACATGTCCTGTATGCTCATGAATACAGCACATGCATTTCCTTATTACACCAGTGCTGGGCTATAGCTATGCCTTAATTCTGTGCTGTAGCACTACATTGCTTGACACCTGATTCACAGATGAGCACCATGATTATGGGGCTGTCACTGTTCTCCTTGAGCATATCTGTGGGAGATGTCATTGCTTCTTCAGACAGTGGGAAAAGCATGTCTCTAGCATGGTTTGCAAGGGACAGGAGTTTCTTGTTTTACCAGCACAAGATCCTCTGTGGGCAACTGCTAGGCAAATATTATGGTCACACTGAAAAAGATGGATGCTGATTTTGAACTTGCTGGATAGGTGAGTGATGCCACTGGCTACAACAGTTAAGGTTGGCAATGTTGGCATAAGCACAGTTATCTAAGGTGATGCCACTCTGACACACTTTATCAGTGTGAGGCAGAGGTTCAAGAGAGGGTGCATGAAAGGTGCTATACATACTTTTGTTTTCAGTAGCATTATCTTCTACTGTCTCATCTGTTTTGCTGGTGTACTTAACAGTACACACTTTGTTTTCCAGAATATTAGAAGTTGCAGTTAAATATGGCTGAGAATTTGAAAATGCAGAAGCAGAAAATCCAGCAGAAGTTATGTATAATGTATGTGCCAGTACACTGTATTATTGAAAGTGTGTGTAACATGTGTGCAAATGTGCATAATCATTTTTATGCAGGATTCCATACTTCTGCATGTCCATTTCTGGAGGAGGAAGAGATGAGGCTGTAGGCACTTTTGGCTGTAAAAGTCAATGCATTAAATGCCAGTTGACTAGTGGTTGCCGGGTCTATCTCTCAGCAGGTGGAAGATAGCTAACTGCTGAAAGTTAGCTGGATGGATACTGGTGTCCTCTGTGTCTGCTTTCTGGAGTAGGTATTGTTTTTTCTTCTGAAAGTGAACTAGAAGGCTTTCCAATTTTTTTTAAGTATCAGATGCACAGACAGCTGGCTGCAAAGGTGCAATGGCAAACTAGCAACTTGACTCTGGCCTCAGTAATACAGACTATATTTTGTCGTTAATACTGGTCACAAGACTGGTAGCTCACACTCACTGAACCAAAAGAGAAACAACTGACTCATAACAGCCACCTAGGAAAGTGATGTTCGTATTTGTTGCCCAGCTATATCTTCATCTTAGTGTTATCTCTCCATTATGCATTATTTCCCATTCATTGTTCATTATCCAACTTTTTCCCTCAGCACTTGTCTACGTCTGTATGTGCCCATGCACTGTTCTCTCCAGGTTTTGTGTACATATAATGCCAGTCTGAGCTTGGTTCTATGTTCTTCTGTCTGCCTTTGCTACCTGCTGTTCTTCCTCTACCCCACCAACAGACATTTCTCATTATCTACCCCACCAACCCTGGTTTTATAAATCTTACAAAAGGAGCTCTATTCCCATAAATAGAAACCTTTGTTCCCCCACCTTTCATACCGTATGATTAATCTTTTTTGCTCATATCAGCTTGCCATACTCTCTTTTTCCACTTTTATATCTACTCTATGTCCTCTCCTTTCATATGACAAAGAGGGCTGGAGCTTTGTTGTTCACATCCACATTTGCGTATCTGATAGATGCTATGCTGCACTTCTTTTGCTTGATGGGTGTGAGCTGCGGCTATGCAATATTATGTTATGCACATACACATGCACTTACTAGGTTGCACTAGGCTGCATTAGTTGTGACGTGTGACATTGGTCACACGCCCAATTGCAGCACTGCTCCCACCATAGAGCTGACTAGTGGTATTTATCCCATTATCAGTACACCTCTCTTTTATTACGTCATCCATTCCTCAGTTTTCTGGTACTTTCCAATATCTAATAAATGTCTGACCAGCTCTGTAGCTATTTGTAGTATGAAACTTTCAAAACTTTCAAAATTTGCACAATGTACATGCACAGTATTTATCTGCGCATCTCTTTCATATTTCAATAAGAAGACAGTTTTAGTAGTCTTACATATTAAGAAGGTAGCTTCCAATACAACTACTAGTACATATATACGCGGATATTGTTTAAACTCCTGATAATAATCTATTAAAACATTGTTTTCCAAACCTTGTGTATTGTGGGAATAAATTAAGCATAATCTGGCAGTTAGAGCAGAGGAGTAAGGCTGTGAGCTACTAACAAGCTGTTTTCAGCAAGGTTTGATTCTGTCAGTCTATATTTGCATACTGTGTGACCTTGAGCAAGTTAGTTAACCAGACAGTGCTTTGGAAAATTGAATTAGGCTCCTCAATGTCTCCAGGACCGTATGCTTAGTAGCTTTCTATAAATATTTTCCGTAAAATGACTTAATCTGCCAGTTACATATCAGAAGAATACAAGATATTTAATTCCAGTCAAAGTCTGCAAATTAAGTGCTTTAACTAGAAAATAATACTGCTTGATAATATAATTCAAAAGGAATTTTACTGCATAGTTTTAACAGTATGAAATTAAACATTTAAATAGTGCTGGTCCTGGGTACAGGGAAAGCTAGTACTTAAATAACTGATATCTCTAAGGAATACATTATTTTCTAGGCTGAAGTCTAAAAGATACATGTGATATGCAGACTATTATTACATGTAAAGTTATAGCATTTTAAGACAATAATGGAAAATATCAAATTTCAGGGAAGAAGAAATGTCAGCACTGCCATATTGTAAAAAGTAAATAATTGCCATGAAACATCTTCCCCTGACAAAATACTCCTGAATGATCTATAAAATAACATTTTCAGAGCTCTGCCTAATGTGAGATTAGGCTAAACATAGTTATACACAGTAAAATCAGTCAACATTCAAGGTTACATCACAATACAAGACAAATAGGTCTAAAAGTGTGTGTGTGTGTGTGTGTGTGTGTGTGTGTGTGTGTGTGTGTGTGTGTGTGTGTGTGTGTGCATGCACATGTGTGTGGATTGTTTCTCTGTGTGTCTTTGTGTGTGAACAAGTGTGTGTGTGTGTGTGTGTTTATGGAGCTATTGCATGTTGACAAGTCTTGCAAACTAGGAGCAAAAGCTATTGTTTTGCAGTATTAAAAAAGGAAAGTAAGATCCATGTTTTGTTTTCAGATTGATCATGTTACTGTTATCTCAGCATGCAAAGTATAATGTGG
Organism: Protopterus annectens; assembly: GCF_019279795.1. Taxonomy (NCBI): domain Eukaryota; kingdom Metazoa; phylum Chordata; order Ceratodontiformes; family Protopteridae; genus Protopterus; species Protopterus annectens. The sequence goes on from NC_056735.1 coordinate 1,227,317,780, forward strand.
TTGTTTCATCTTTTAATCACACTAAATTTGCACATATCCCTTTTTTTCAATGGGAGCCAAAGTTCCAGTACTTTGTACTTAAATTCACCACAAGTGTGTGTGTGTGTGTGTGTGTGTGTGTGTGTGTGTGTGTGTGTGTGTGTGTGTGTGTGTGTGTGTGTGTGTGTGTTTATATGCATGTATGTAATATATACGTATATATGTAAGTGGCATGTGGTATGTGGTTTTGTCAAATTTATTAAATATCAGAATCAAATTTCTAGGTTGCTGTTTTAATGTCAGCACTAAACACAATGCATAGTTCTCAAAAGTGATATTTCCGTCACATTAAATGTTATATCAAAGAAACATTTTCCCATGTACAGACTAACATCTAGAAATTCTACATACTCTTTCCTTCATGCATTTGATGCTATTTAGGTGATTTAATGCCTGTACCTAAGTGTCTGAGATATAAATTTTATACAGGAAATTTGGAAGGAATTTTGAGGCTGGCATTAATATGCTGGGTCAAATTATAGCCAACATAATTATTAGAAATTGAAATATTGCAACATTTGTAAACCAGTCTCTTTAAACTGAAGACAGACACAGTTGTCATTTCTCTACAGAAAAAGATATATTCAAGACCTATCACATGTAATTATATGCTGCTGCTGTGACCCTAGCCTTAAACTACTACATATTTCCGACCAAAGTGAAGTATTTATTCCATTTAAGCACTGTGATACAGAAATAATATTTTCTTTTCCATTATACTTCAAGATGCACCTGCTCCTTTGTCTTTGAAACTGAAAGCAGAACCTCAATGTATTTTACAGATAATTATCTCAATATACCTCCATAAATATGTCACAGCATCATGTCAAACCATTTTGGAGATGCATTGCTTTAAATGCAGAGACTGAAAACAACCCAAAATAGTAATAGGAGCGTGTCCTTCATGAAATTGATTACTATTAAAGCAATATGCTGACCAAAATATCTATTCATATTTCTCTAAATGTAGCATATGAAATGTTCTTCATTTGAAATTAGGTTCTGTGGCTTTCAGTTCAACAAATTCAGACTAGATAATTTACCTTTGCTGCCTTTACATGCATGAAATGATGAAGTTAGAAGAATTAAGAATGAGACTTTTTGCTTTTGGGATCTATATATCATACAAAACCTCTTACATTTCCATATAGATTTATTTACTCACTGCTACAAATATGCTCTGTGTGAAGAAAATAGATGATATAATAATGTGGGGATAAATTTCTCAATGTATTTCATCTCTGGGGTCAATTGATGTATTCATGTCCATACCCACATTACATTAAATTGCATTGTTCCACAACATTTGTACATAGGTTCATAGGTTCATAGGTTCATACTAGGCTATCTGCCCGAGGGCATTTACAAGCCTAGCCCATCGTTTTGTGGCTTACGCCACCCCTTAAGTATGGGGAACTATACCCATTATTTTGCTGTGCCTCTGTCGAGCAGTGACACTGAGGTAATCCCTGGGGTATATTTGCGATCTCCCATCCATTGGTCAAGATTTCTCTTGAACAAGGCCAGCGAGGTGCTCTGCCTCACATATACCGGGATTTTGTTCCACAGCATAGGGAGTCTTTGGGTGATGAATCTATCCCTCCAGCATGTCCTATTAATAGCCGTGTCGAGGTTTAAGTCTCCCGCCCTTGTGGCTCTGGTGGATCTAGATTTTTTTGAGGTGAAGCATATTCATCAAATCTGGGTTTGACATGGCCTTGTATGTTAGGCAAAGGTCACCTCTGAGCAAGCGGTGTTTACTGAATAGAGCTGGAGTTCTTTCAGTCGGGCAGCATAGGACAGATTTTGAGACCCTTTATCCTTTTGGTGAGGAACTTTTGTGGTCTCTCCAGCTGCTGCAAGTGTCGGGTCAGATACATTCCGAATGGGGCATTGTACTCAATCATTGGTCTGATGAGTGATGAGTAAAGGGAGACCATGACCTCCTTGATCTAGATGAGAATCCCTTCATGATAAGGTGGGCAATGTAGAAGGTCTTCCTAACTACTTTAGCTACATGGGTGTCGAATGACAGACTACAATCAACCTGGGTCCCCAAGTCCCTGATAACTTCTTCTGTGCTCAGTGGATTGCCACCTATTTGGTAGCTAGGGGTAACCTTGTTTTTCCCGAAGGGTATGACTATGCATTTTTTGGCATTTAACTTTAGGCCATGGCTCTGGCACCAGTTATCCGTTTCTGTGAGACCCTTCTGAAGGATATCTGTGTCAGATGTGTTTTCTACTATGGCTCCCAGTTTGCAGTCATCTGCAAACTTTGTCAGCCATAACCCTCCTGTGTTTGCTTGTACTTCGGAAAAGTAGATGCCAAACAAGAGTGGGCCCAGGACTGAGCCCTGTGGGACCCCACTTGTGACAGGCTTTGAGTCTGACATGGCGCCAGCAACTCTGACCCTGTGGGTTCTGTCACTCAGCCAGTTTGCAACCCATCTTGTGATGTATGGGTTAACATTTAAGCTGCTGAGTTTTTCAATGATACCCGAAAGTGAGGTATTGTATCGAAGGCCTTCGCCAGATCCAGGTAGGCTGTCTGGACTGCCTTTCCCTCATCAATGGCTTTGGTGACTCTTTAGAAAAAGTCAACCAAGTTTAAAAGGCATGATCTGCCTTTGACAAAGCCAAACTGGGTTGGATCCAAGGTCTGCAAATTCCCTATGTCTTTATTTATGAGGTCCATTATGATCCTCTCCATGGCTTTGCAGATAAGGCTTGTCAAGCTAATAGGCCGGTAATTTCCAGGGTCGGTGGAAGCACCGCCTTTGTGAAGTGGGACCACAGTTGCAGTGCTCCACTCCTGGGTACATATCCAGAGGTAAGACTTTGATTAAATAGCTGTCCTAGTTGTGGGTTTAATTCCTCATTGAGTTCATGGAGCACACAGCCGGGGACACCATCGGGTCCCATGGATGCTGTGTTTTTTGCTTTGGAGAGAGCAGTTTTAACTTGGGCATTGGAAATGTTTGGGGGGCTGCAATCGTTTGGTATAGATATCTCTCCTTTTGGGGGGAGAGTTTGCACTGAACCTGTCAGCCAGTATGTTGGCAATGTCTGTAGGATCAGTAATCTTCACATCATTTTTGACTAGTTCTGAGCATATCTGGGAGTTTCCTCCCAGGTTTCTAACATAGCTAAAGAATGCCTTATGATTGTCTTTTGAGTCTTTAGCTATTTTTCTCTCAAAATTTGCTTTGGATGATTTTATGAGAGCTCTTAGTTTTTACTTATAGTGATCAAGGGTGTCTTACCTTTTAAGGATTTTGCTCTATCTTGTAGTAGCTTTCTCCTTTTGTTGTAGAGTTTGTTTATGGCTGGGGTCCACCAGAGTGGACGCTTGCCTTTGGTACAGAGAGTCTTTGTTTTGCTTGGGATTGCCTTATCCATGCAGTCCTGCAGGTGCTGGTAGAAGGCATTTGTGAGTGATTCAGCGGCTTGAGTACTGTTTTCCACGGCTCGGGGCCTTAAAGGAGACCACACTAGTCTTTAGAAGTGTGAAGTCGGCTTTCGAAGTTTTTACTGTGGTCTTTTATTTCAGGTGGGGTGGGATGAGGACCTCCAGCGAGATTAGTTTGTGATCTGATCTCACCAGTGAGGGGTATACTTCCGGTGTTGAACATTGTGCTCCCATGTTCGTGATGATGAGATCAAGTATGTTATCTCCTCTTGTGGGGATGGTGACTAGTTGTTCCATGGCATTTGAGTTTATGAATTCCAGGAACTTTTGGGCTAGGGTGTTTGGGCTTGAGTAGTGTTCCCAGTCTATATTAGGGTAATTGAAGTCACCTAGTATGATGGTGTTTGGTGATACATTTATCCCCTCTAGTGTTTTCAGGAAGGCCATGTGAGGTTCCTGAGTTTGTGAGGGTGGCCTGTAACATGCTACAATTTGCAGAGCAGTCTTGCCTATGGTTAATTGCACCTGGATGGTCTCCGATGCATCGTGCGTTGCCACCAGTCTTGAGGTGTGGGTGTCCTTGATGAATATGGATACCCCCTCCTTTCTTGGTATTGTCCGGATTTTGGGGCCGGAACGCATGATATGAGGTAAAACCTGATAGTGCTGGGGTGCTCTCAGGAGCCTTGAACCAGGTTTCTGTCACAGCACAGACATCGATGTTCTCCATATTGAGAAGGGCCTCGAGTGCGTGCATTTTGAGATTTAGACTTCTGGCATTGAGCAGCATTACCCTTAGTTTTTTCCTTTTTGTGTTCTAGGGTGGTAGGTTTAGAATTTGAGCCTTGCCTAAAAAGGCACTATGGGGTGGCAAGAGCCTTTGCCAATATCCGGAATCCCAGGGTGACAGGTGCAAGCCGTCCCTTGCGGAAGCAGCGTGGCTTGTCCAGCATGTCATCCCAGGCAGACAGACACTGGATCCCCTTTGAATGACACCAGTGGTTAAGCCAATTGTTAAAGCTGATCATCTTATCTCTGTATTGTGGCATCATTCTTGGTGAAGGTAGGATACTGCTCAAGGTCAGGGTCATACCTGCCTGGGCTACATAATCAGAGAGCTCCTCAATGTCTCTTTTCATGTAGTCCAAGGAGTGCGTCTCAGGTCGTTTACACCAGCATGGACAATGACTGAGTCATATTTGTACCTGCTGTTGAGAGACCTGAGTGCTTGCGTTATGTGGCGGATTCTAGCGCCCGACAGGCAGCTTACTGTGACCTTCTCCTTACTCAGTCTGGTGGCGGGCGTCAGTGTGTCTGACTATGGAGTCACCAATGACTAGTGTGTCTGGCATTGTGTTTGGCCTTAAGGGCTGTGACTGTTTGACACTCTGACTGTGAGGTCTATGTGTTGCAGGTGCTGTGTTCTGAGGTGGTGGTTGTTTGGGTGTCTGCTTAGGTGGCCTCTGCTGTTTTGGTAGATTTTTGTTCAGAGCCTCCGAGTATGTCTTTGTGTGTTTATGTGTATGATTTGAGGTTGTGATGGTACTATGTGAGACTGGGTCTATAGTGTGTGTGGTAACCTTCTCCTCCTGACTGGTCTTGCCAGTCCTATGTTGAGAGAGCTCAGCCTCCAGTTTGGCCGTATAGTTGCATCTCTCGCATGTATTTGTGTTTTGTGGGAGGAGGAGAGGGTTGTCTGTGTACATGAGGCAATTGTAACATTGCCTCAAAATTCCCAGGTTCACCAGCTGAGCAGGAGAGGACACTAGCAACTGATCCGTCGACATGCTAGAAGGAATAGACAAAAACTTGAAAAAGATTCCGGGGGACGTGGGTGACAGAAATGGGGGTTTGCCTTTTTGGGGTACTATCTATGACAAGAGTGCCGTATCAAGGTAATAAGTACTGTAGGAGCAAGTGCTAGGTTTAACAGATAGAGAATATTCTACTTGGAGTCAAGTAGAGAAGATCTTTATAGTTATAGGATACGCTGATTAGATCAGTAGTATAGTTTGAGGAAGGTAGTTTTAAGGGAAAATTTGAAGAGTGGAATTTAGGTAGCACTAATAGTTTAATTCTGCTTAACCGGCGCTGCCCTAGTGTGCAACAGTGGCAACTCAGCTAAATCAAGGCTTAACGCGTTTAGTTTTTATATCAGGGGGCTGAAAGAAGCTAGGAACTGGCCCAAAACGACCAATAAACTACAAGTTGCTGGCTGAAACCTCACAAAACTGGACCAACAGGCAGCTCAATGCTTCCCACTCCCACTGGTAAGCAAAGGAACTTCCTCCTTTCCAAATTAGGTAAAGAATCAGTAACAGGAACTGCAAACAAAGTCCAGGGATCAGCAAGCTCTGAAACTGGACTAATCTAGCTTAGCAAGGCGGGAAACAAGAGATATTTTTTTTTTTTTTTTTTCAAGAGACAAGCAGAACAGATACAGTAAACACTTATAAATGCTATAAATCGGCTATCACAGCCTACACAAACAATTTGCAACAGTTACAGATATTTAAAGTAACAAACTGAGAAACAAGTGCAATATCAGAATAAATGCAGAATAAAACAGTAGCAATGTATCAGCAAACAGGCGAAAATACAGTAGCAAGATAAATAGAAGTGGAAAGCCACAAAAATTATACTTAAATCAGGTAAAGTCGCTTTTTAGCTCTCTGAAGCTTGGATTACTCTGCTGGCCACCACGAGGATCTTGTGCTGAGTAGGTACAAGCCAAAAACGCTGCTTAGCGTTTTTTATATCAGGGGGCTGAAAGAAGCTAGGAACTGGCCCAAAACGACCAATAAACTACAAGTTGCTGGCTGAAACCTCACAAAACTGGACCAACAGGCAGCTCAATGCTTCCCACTCCCACTGGTAAGCAAAGGAACTTCCTCCTTTCCAAATTAGGTAAAGAATCAGTAACAGGAACTGCAAACAAAGTCCAGGGATCAGCAAGCTCTGAAACTGGACTAATCTAGCTTAGCAAGGCGGGAAAACAAGAGATATTTTTTTTTTTTTTTTTTCAAGAGACAAGCAGAACAGATACAGTAAACACTTATAAATGCTATAAATCGGCTATCACAGCCTACACAAACAATTTGCAACAGTTACAGATATTTAAAGTAACAAACTGAGAAACAAGTGCAATATCAGAATAAATGCAGAATAAAACAGTAGCAATGTATCAGCAAACAGGCGAAAATACAGTAGCAAGATAAATAGAAGTGGAAAGCCACAAAAAATACTTATATCAGGTAAAGTCGCTTTTCAGCTCTCTGAAGCTTGGATTACTCTGCTGGCCACCACGAGGATCTTGTGCTGAGTAGGTACAAGCCAAAACGCTGCTTAGCGTTTTTTATATCAGGGGCTGAAAGAAGCTAGAACTGGCCCAAAACGACCAATAAACTACAAGTTGCTGGCTGAAACCTCACAAAACTGGACCAACAGGCAGCTCAATGCTTCCCACTCCCACTGGTAAGCAAAGGAACTTCCTCCTTTCCAAATTAGGTAAAGAATCAGTAACAGGAACTGCAAACAAAGTCCAGGGATCAGCAAGCTCTGAAACTGGACTAATCTAGCTTAGCAAGGCGGGAAAACAAGAGATATTTTTTTTTTTTTTTTTTTTTTTCAAGAGACAAGCAGAACAGATACAGTAAACACTTATAAATGCTATAAATCGGCTATCACAGCCTACACAAACAATTTGCAACAGTTATAGATATTTAAAGTAACAAACTGAGAAACAAGTGCAATATCAGAATAAATGCAGAATAAAACAGTAGCAATGTATCAGCAAACAGGCGAAAATACAGTAGCAAGATAAATAGAAGTGGAAAGCCACAAAAAAAATACTTATATCAGGTAAAGTCGCTTTTTCAGCTCTCTGAAGCTTGGATTACTCTGCTGGCCACCACGAGGATCTTGTGCTGAGTAGGTACAAGCCAAAAAACGCGCGTTTAGCGTTTTTATATCAGGGGGCTGAAAGAAGCTAGGAACTGGCCCAAAACGACCAATAAACTACAAGTTGCTGGCTGAAACCTCAGAAAACTGGACCAACAGGCAGCTCAATGCTTCCCACTCCCACTGGTAAGCAAAGGAACTTCCTCCTTTCCAAATTAGGTAAAGAATCAGTAACAGGAACTGCAAACAAAGTCCAGGGATCAGCAAGCTCTGAAACTGGACTAATCTAGCTTAGCAAGGCGGAAAACAAGAGATATTTTTTGTTTTTTTTTTTTTTTTTCAAGAGACAAGCAGAACAGATACAGTAAACACTTATAAATGCTATAAATCGGCTATCACAGCCTACACAAACAATTTGCAACAGTTACAGATATTTAAAGTAACAAACTGAGAAACAAGTGCAATATCAGAATAAATGCAGAATAAAACAGTAGCAATGTATCAGCAAACAGGCGAAAATACAGTAGCAAGATAAATAGAAGTGGAAAGCCACAAAAAATACTTATATCAGGTAAAGTCGCTTTTTCAGCTCTCTGAAGCTTGGATTACTCTGCTGGCCACCACGAGGACCCAAGGAGAAAAGCTCGGAAAAATGTATATACAATAGTTTTTTTTGTTTTTTTTTTGTTATGGTACATGTTCAGTGAAATACTACTGTCAGAACACTTTATAAAAGTTTGAAGAGGAGTATAATTGTGAGATGTGAGATGTAACTGATTAACACTTGTGCTGTTTTGTTGCTCACACTTGCTTCACAATACATGTTTTCTAAGTTCAGTTTAGTTGATACAAAGTATACATGTGTAAGCTTTTTTGTCTCCTATTACAGTGCTTTTTTCACAAGCAATAACAAAAGGTTCAGGGCCTTGCATTGCAAGGCTTATCGAATAATCCATTTAATCATTGTTGTCTTTCAATTATTTATTTATTCGCATTTGTTAACCAGTTTAGTCCAGCTGGGCCAGAGACCCATTTTCAGTGGAGACCCAAGGAGAAAAGCTCCAGTTACAAACAGTTTACAATACATAGAAATTCAGTTTACAATACATAAAAATCAGTTTATAATAGATAAAAGTGTAGTTTACAATACAAATACATAGAAATTCACAGTGTTGGATAAGAAATAATGAGTAAGGTAAATCACATCGGAAAAATGTATATACAATAGTTTTTTTTTTTTTTTTGTTATGGTGCATGTTCAGTGAAATACTACTGTCAGAACACTTTATAAAAGTTTGAAGAGGAGTATAATTGTGAGATGTGAGAGATGAGATTGCATGTATAATGTGTAAGGGATGGCAGGAGGTAGATTAAGATGCTAAGGCATGAGGGAAAGAAATTGGAAAAGATAAGGGTAAACGATAGTAGTGGAGTTAGGTAGGTTCATGACATGTACAGGTTTTGGTGTTAAGTAAGTGAAGTCTTAGTTCTTTTTTAAAGTGTATAGGGTGGTTAATGGAGCGCATGTGGGTTGGTATTTTATTCTATGCTTGTGATATAGAAGATTTATAGAATAGTTTATGATAGTTTTCTTTGGTTGGTAAATGTCTAGGAGTTGCTGGTTTGATGGTGCAGAGGGTACGAGTGGGAGTATAGGTGGACACTAAGGAGGAGATAGCAAGGCAGGAGCATGGTTTGTGTAGTATGGAGTGAGTGATTTGAAATTGTGATAGAAAGAGTTGTTTTGGAAGTTCCAGCCATTGTAGAGAGTTGAGTGCAAGGCAATGGTGTGAGTTATAAGGGGAGTTTGTGACAAATCTTGCTATTTTGTGGTATGTTTGTTGGAGTTTGGCCAGGGTACTGGGCTGAATATTAGTTAGAATTGGGGTGGCATAGAGAAGTGAGTGGAGTAGAAGAGCCTGTGCCAGGGAGAGTCTAGCATTAGAAGTCAAGAATTTTTGGTTGTGGTAAAGAAAACCCAATTTTTGGTGATTTTTTTGAAGGATATGTAAGTTAAATTTAAGTTTGTTGTCAATGATGGCGCATAGAGTCAGGTTGTATGGTGGTACTGATACAGGATGTAATGACAAAGGTAGATTTAAGAGAGAGAATGAGGAAGGAATGGCAGGAGTTTGTTTTTTGGGGGTTTAGGATGAGTAGATTATCAGACAGCCACTTTTCAATAGAGATAAAAGTATCTTGGGTAAGAGTGTGAAGGTCAGAGATATTGCTGGAAGTGCAGATAAGAGTTTGAGTTGTCAGCATACTGAATTAGAGCAGATTGATTACAGGATTGGAAGTTTATTGGTAAAGATGTTAAACAGGAGGGGACCCAAGATGGAACATAGGGGTAGCCCTGTAGTCACTGGAAGGTAGGGTGAGCAGGAGGAGAACCATCAAACAGATTGTTGTCTATGAGACAGGTAGCTAGAGAAAAAGGCTAAGATAGAAGCAGATAGAAGGATGAGAGACAACGTTGAAGGCTTTGGAGGAGTCAAGGAAGAGACAGGATACAAGGTGGTTGTTATCAGAGGCCTCAGCTACAGTATGTGCAAATGATAGGAGGGCTGTAGCAGTGCTCTGGTTGAGGCAGAAGCAATGTTGAGTGGGTATGAGAAGGTTTTGCTGGAGGAGATAGTTTAGGAGTTGTGTATGTATACGTTTTTTGAGTATTTTTGGAGAGAGGTCGAAAATTAGATGGGTTATTGGAGTTTCCCCCCTTATGAAGGAGTTGGTGAAGAAGGATTTCCAAATCTCTGGTACTGTTCCTTCCTGAATAGATGTATTGATTAATAGGGATACTGGGTAGGCTATGGATTCAGCTATGGATTCAGTGGCTAGTTTGAGGAAAGTGGGTGGGAGACTGTCTGAAGAGGGAGAGCAAGGTTTAAGCTTTAGTAGGAGTGATTTAATGTACAAAGTAAAAATTGGTTGAAAGGTGAAAAGGTTATTGTTGTGATGGTTGGGAGTTGGGAGGGGTAGAGGGGGTATTTGTGTTGGAGTTAGAGGATGTCATTTTCTGGACAGTGTCTATGAAGTGTCTATTAAGAAGGGTAGCAGTTTCTAGAGGAGCGTTATTTGGGAATGGGGAGGGACTGGAAGGGCATCCAGGATTGAGAATTATATTTAAGGTAGTCCAGAATTTCTGTGTGTTGGTTTTACTGTTAATCTGTGGAGAGTTAAAATAGGATTTTTTGCCCCTGCTGACATGTTTTTTGACAAGGTTCCGAAGTTCCTTGCACTTTTGTACAGGGGAGATTCTTTGGTCTTAGTCCAAGCTTTCCAAGTACTGTCACATTTATGCATGAGGGATCTAGTTTCCTTAGAAAGCCAGGGAGCAAAATTGGATTTGATTCTAATTTTCCTGGTAGGTGCAAGGAAGGAAAAGTTATCTAGGAATATTTTATTCAATTTAAGCACTGTTTCATTGAGAATGATCTGTTTGAGGATGGACCAGTCAATACTAGTGAGAATTGAATTGAATCGTGTGGTATTAAAGTTGTAGAGTTTACGACAGTCCCTATAAGTGTGTGGTTTAGGTAGTTAGGTACTATGACAGAGTTTTGTAGGATGGAAATTGTTTGCATTCCAACTGCTAGCAACTGAACACTCATCTGTATATTAGAGTGCCAGCACTCAGATCCACAGACTTTATCTCAGAATATATTTTCTCTGGGTTGTAATGATCTCAGAGGCACTATATTTGGAGGTCAGTGATGTGGATGATACAGGGGTACATAATTCAGTGCTTATCAACAATACTTGCATTTGTAAGTGATCAGCAAGGATTTGTAAAAAAATAAAACACTTCGGACTGGAGTTACTGAAGTAGCTACAAATGTTATATAGAGTTTTAGTGGTCCATTGCAGAAATCCATATGTCTCTGCTTCTTATATCAAATATATTTTCTCATATTGACATTGTGCTTCATGTGACTAAATAAATAGATACAGATGGCCCTTTTCTTTAGGAGGATGAATGGTTATTAAAAAGTTGTATATTTTTCTCCTGTAATAGTTAATTTTCTAAGTTCAGAAAATGCCAAATCAAATTATAATAATACAAGTGAAACATCATTATGTTCTTAAACAAAGATAGCTATGTCTTTGCATGAGCACAATTGCTTTCTATCAGATATAGACATCTAGTTTTTCAGGGAGAATAAGTTATTCAGCTAGGATCAGGGATGTGAAGGCTAAGTGTGCACTGTCTTTTCTGTTGTACAGCCATGAAGATTCCCTGTACACTCCACCATATGATTAGATGGTGTACCATTCACCATGCCTACACAATCAGCTCTACAATTTAGATGTAAAGATTGTGTTGATTTAGTCACAATTTACCTTTTACCTAGGCTAGGAAAGCACAAAACTCTGTAAAAGGTGCCATAGTTTCACCTGCCTGAATGGCTACAAGAAATTCAACTGTTCTTAGCAGCAGATGAAACAGACACTATCTTGCTTCCCCCTTTCTCACAGATTAGTACCATCTTTATGCACACATCTGCAATTGCAAAATGTGTTTTAGGTAATGCACTTTCAGTTTAATTCTCCTACTACCAGGTCATACTAACCTATGTTGCAAAAACACATATGGTATCAACACTTGTTCGTCCCTTCTGAATCTTCTTTTTTCTTAGTGTCTGTTTCCATATGAGCAACCTACATGTAAGACGTCTAAGCCTCACCTTTTGATTATTAGGAGTGGTATAACTACGTTGTCTGCATTTTTACATCTTTCCAAGATTCTTTTTCCTGTTAGCATATCTCTTCACTTATCTTCTCTATAAATGTGTGTGAGTAACTCTCGTGCACTTCAGCAAAATGTTCTGCTCATTCAGACTCCAACATTACATAGTGTTGTATAATACCTTCACTTATCTTCTCTATAAATGTGTGTGAGTAACTCTCATGCACTTCAGCAAAATGTTCTGCTCATTCAGACTCCAACATTACATAGTGTTGTATAATACCTTCACTTATCTTCTCTATAAATGTGTGCGAGTAATGCTCATGCACTTTATCGAAATGTTCTGCTCATTCAGACTCCAGCATTACATAGTGTTGTATAATACCTTCACTTATCTTCTCTATAAATGTGTGTGAGTAACTCTTATGCACTTCAGTGAAATGTTCTGCTCATTCAGAGTCCAACATTGCATAGCGTTGTGTAACATCAGTCCTTTCCTCCTATTGGTTATACTTTTGTAACATCAGTCCCTTTGCTCTGTTAATGGCACATTCTTTTATAAATCTTATTTCTAACTATGCGCTCCAACACACCTGGCGTGTAGTCATTTTTTCAACTCTTCGCCATGCTTCTGTCCCATCAATGTCCCCTACATATGCAAATGAAGTTTGGAAGAAAAGTTCATTAAAAGTTAACAAATATCCTTTGTTTTGGCAGGAAGTGCTCTCTGGGGCTATGAGGGTAATAGATGTGTCTCTTTTCAGAGAGTTAATTAATTTAGGGATGCTGGTTCAACTGTCAATTTTTGCAGAGCAGCTCTTTGTGTTCCTTGTCAGTCCCTCCTAGGAAGAGAATGAGCTCCCATAAACCTTCAGACCATACAGACATGTTTGCTTTGGTGCTGCTAAGTGTGGCCATCTAGTTTTTTTTTTTTTTCTGTCTGTCTGTTCCCAAATACTTTAACGTGAACAAAATGGAAAAAATAGAATGTTTCAAGAGTAGAGAGGTTATATATTGATTTTAATAGACAATGTTTTATGACAATGGCATAACATAGTTTTTTTTGTTTTCCTCATATACAAAAGTGGGTTTTCCTCAGGCTGGTTGGCTTAGCAGGTTTCTTCAAGGTTGGTTGGCTTAGTAATAGTTTACCTTGCGCTTTGTTTCTAAGGACCCCTTGTTCTATACCTTGGGTTCCTATCAGTTCATCGAAACTTCAGCAGTTCGAACACCATATGTTCGAACTATGAAGTTCAAAAACTGATTATCGCAAAGCCGTGGAACACTGAATTCTTTCCCAGGGAAAGAATTTGGTGGGCTGTTTCTGTGACTTCACTATGTTCAGCACTGCGGTGGTAATTTACAGGTCAGGTTCAGGTAAGTGTGCGACTGTGCGGACGTTAGGGTTAGGGTGCGGGTTAGGGTGCAGGTGAGGTGGGTGTGTGATAGTGACAGACCTTAGGGTTAGGACAGGATAGGTGAGTTATGGTTAGGGCGCGGGTCAGGTGAGTGTGCGATAGTGAAAGACCTTAGGGTTAGGGTTTGGGTTAAGATAAGTGGATAGATAGTAGTGTATGTACAGTTTAATGTAGGGTTAGATGTAGGATTTTAAGTGTATGTGTATGTATTGCTGTTTTTTTGGTGTGCTTGTATTGTGTGTGTGTTTCTTGAAACAGAGATTTTTTTTCCCTTAGAAAAAAATCACTGTTCTAAGCCTTCAATGGTTTTGCACTTCGAGGTTAAACGTTCGAACATATGGTGTTCGAACTTCTGCCGTTTTGTCGAAGTGATATAGACCCTATACCTTGGATTGTACATTTTTTTGTTTAATGTATTAATATTATATGAGCCCTGTTTAGGCAGATGATGGGACAACTACATTTTAATCTGCTTAGATATTTTCTGAGTGTTTCATAAAATGTGTCAACTGGCTAGGCTTAAAATGGCTTTCAAGGACATTTAGCCTAGTACTGAACTATGAACTATAAATTATTTTATTAACAAGCTTGCAAGTAATCCAGTTTTTTAAGTTTACCACACACACACACACACACACACACACACACACACACACACACACACACACACACACACACACACACACACACACACACACACATACACACAGAAAAAACAGATAAGGGAAATTCTTAGCTAATTACAAGCATTGTACTGTATTTTTTGGTGTACAATTTAATTTCAAACTTTAAAAAGTACAATACATTAAATTATACATTTATAGGTTGTGCTTTAATTAATCTGTTATACATTATGCCTTTCTTAATATTGCTATAGAGATATAGTATACCTTATGAGGCCGACTTGTTATATAGAAAGGGGTGGGGTGGGGAATTAGGCATCTCAGCTGCAACTTCCCTGTGAATGCTCCTCAGGGTATAATAGTTACTCACCATTTCTCATTTATTTGATTTCTTCAGTCCATTTCTAGCAGTGAATATTTTCTATTAAATTTAAGTCAATGATTATCACTGTCTCAACACACTAACATACTTAGTGATAGTGACTCTTGTTTTTATTTAATTGTTCGTTGCCTGGATGAATTGTAATTTTTTTATAACTTTTAATATCCAGAAGTTTGCAAAATGTTATTTTGCTTAGCAGTGTTGTCGCCCATAAAATTATGGTAAGTCAGATCACCAGGACTGATGTCTGTATTATCATAAATATATCGTTGTTTGTAAGTTTCTTATCTCTCAGGTATACATTTCCCATTTTATTATGAAGAAGTCCAGGTGCCGCACAATTTCACACTGAAATGGCTTCTCATACATTCACATCTAAGAGCTTTAACTGATATTCATGGCAATTGCACTAAGTCCTATTAATTCATCAAAGGAACATTTTGACATAAAACAGCATGTTTAGCGAATTTATTAGCAAGATATTAGTGTTCCTCATCTTACCATTCATTCCACATTAGAGGGGTAATGTTTTACAGTTTGAGGTTGAGACCCTGAGCTGAGACAGATTTCATAATTTTAGACGAGGCATGTTGGGTAGATCCTGTTATTCTATTACCTTTACAGGTGATAAGGACAGTGGATGAAGAATATTTTCATAGGTTCGTAGGTGTGTACTAGTACTAAGCTAATGGCCCTGGAGCCTTTACAAGCCTAGCTCATAGGATTCCCCTGGCATCGTGCCACCCAACCTTAGTTCCCAGTGCCTCTGTAGAGTAAAGACACTGGAGTGATCCAGCCACTGGAATGTCCTTCAATGGGCTTTGTCTCTCTCCACCATTGCTTGTCTCTATCCAGAATTCTTGCTAAAAGGTTGGGACATAAGTTTACTGTCAATTTACCATTTTTTTTCTTTTTTTCAAATTTAATTTTGCCAACAATGCAGGATCTGAGAGACACATGGGAGACTACTGAATCTCAGGCAAAGCCCTTCTTGATAATTATGTAGAGTAAGATTAGCAGTAACAAGGAACCCCTTGACCTAGTTAGGGCATCTAAGAAGTCCAGACTCAAAGGTCAGAAGAACCATATCAGGAATGACTGCTCTGGAATAACCATCAGTATTGAGCAACCTGAGGTAGTAAAAAGTAATGTCACAAAGTTATCAGTCTACAGATGAAGGAACAGTCTCATGTCAGTCAACAGAAGAATATTTAGACAGGTTCCTGGATTCTCTGTCAGAGGGGGATACAGCTAGACTGTTTAACTTGTTTATTGAGGTAGGATTGTGTTTTTCCCAAGTTCTTTCTCCCAGGGAAATGTGTGACTCACAGTCATTGGGAGGACTCTTTCTCTGCCCTTTTCTCACTTGTCATTAGCTAACCCTTCCACTGTCATCAGTGGTCAGGGTTCTGGTCTAAACATGTTTTCAATGGCTCCTAGTTTGGCCATTATAGTCCATATCCCCTCAGCTATTCAGGATGTGGTTATTAAGGGTGAATATTTCAACATTTATGAGTTGGTAGACCATGAAGGTGTGCAATGTCTCATAGATGCTCAAGTTTCAGGAGACACAGACCTTGCATCTGCAGTGGCAGCCTCAGGAAAAAAACAATTGAAAAGGCATGAGTTCATACCTGGGCAAATGGATGGCAGAGAGTATTCTATTTATGGCCATTATATTCAGTATAGACCCCTGTTAAGCACAGCCACTCCTTACTTTCATATTATCAGGGAGTCCTGACATTTTAGGGAAGAATTATACTGGCACTGGTACTGGAGGTTTAGGAAACTAAAGCCTATAGACAGGATGTTGAGGTGGGATGAGAAACATATGGAAACCTGGATGGGAGTTGTTATTAATAAACCCACATTTTCAACTGTGTCTCGTACAAATGAAGCCAACAAGATTAAGCCTTGTTGGGCTTATTTCAGCAGAGTATACAACTGGTAGACATGGGATTTTGCATGTGCATGTATCCAAACTGTGGTAAAAGCCAGTCGGCAGTCCAGGGTTGGGTTAGCTATGGTTATTCAACAGGGAAACTCCTACCTGCAGCAGAGATCAATGACATATGTTGCAGGGCCTTCCTTGAGTGGCACTTGAAATAGTCATTCCTTTCGAGCCTTCCTTCAGAAGTAACCCTTGAGTTTTCCCATCATGGTTGAGGTACTACTAGACATGCTGTGACCAGATCATCCTAATGCCCAAACACATGAAGAGTTATTGTTAGGAATTTCTGTGGGCTTTTAGTATAGAAGCACAAGTCTGCCCAGATTTTTTTAACTTCGTCAGAACCACATCATTATGCAACTACTTAACAGAGACATTTTGCCAGAAGAATTGCTGGCCCATTCTATTCTCCTCCATTCTTCTCAATCCTGGTTTCTCTCTTAAGTTGTTGGCTTGTAAACTGTGTGTCATTATCAGAAATAACTTTGTGTGGACTACCATGTACTGCAAAATTATTTATTTATTTAGTTAACATTTGTTTACTAGGGAAGTCCGACTGGGCAAAGTTCCCCATTTTCAGTGGAGGCTTAGGGAGAAAAGCTCCAAATAATGACAACATAATAGTCAGTATTTTAAATAACAGTGAAACAATCAGAGAAATGATAGTAATAAATCACATAATAACATATTGTCACAGTTCAAGTTAATAATAAAGTTAACAGGATAACTTGTGAATGAGGCCTCATATTAGTAATGACAGTATTGGACGCTAGATTAGGAAGTAGGTCAATCTTGAACCAATTGGAGTAAGACTCTACTAACACCAAATAATGTTGACCATTCCACTCAAAAATGTCTGTGGCTAATGTTGACCAAAGTAGTTTCAGAATCTGGTTTAGCTGAAGTCACTCCTTCTGTTGATGTGGTTTTGTAATATTACATACTGAACAAGATGAATGTGCTCTGTCAATGTCTTGTAACATAGAAGGCCAAAATACTAGTCCTCTCGTCCTTCTTTTGGTAGAGTCAGTACCTGGGTGACCATGATGCAAGATAGTAATGTACTCTTGTTGCAAGAATTTCGGACCAATTTCTTTTGGACCTTTCATAATGATATCTGTGAAGACTGCCAGCCTAGCTAGATAGAATTTTTACATAATTCTATGTTATTTGTAAATATTGATATAATACACAGGCTTGGTTTACAAATGTAAAGAGAAGTATATGTTATGGTGAAACTATATGTTGTGCTGAGCTTCAAAAATGTAACCACAGTACACTCTGCTGGAAAAAAGCTGATAAGTCAAGCATTGTATGCCTGTTTTATCTCAAGCTTGGAGACAGGATGTCTGGGCCAGGAAATTCTTTCTATTGTCTTGATTTAAGAGATAATTACTAAGGTTTTACATGTATGATGTCTTTTATTGCTATGGCTTCCTGGTCAGGTGTGGCTTACTAAGAAATATACATTTTGAGTTTCTGTTAGCCCGGGAACTAAATTAGTGACAAGAATGATGTAATATAAAATGACTCAACAGTGTTTATCAATTTAAAAGTTTCTCAGACAGAAAGATTAGAGCATTTTTGGAGTTTGTCTGAAGAATATCCACTCACCATCACTTGCTTGCTCTGTGAGTAAGATATTTATTTAGAACAGTGATTTGTCTTAGAGATAGATAGAAAGAGCCAGATTAGTCTAGTTGTTTCCTATATTTATGTCAGACTATCCAACAATATTGTTTTAAAGCATTTTCCTGTGATCTGAGATTTTTCTTGTGATTTTATTATTTATTATTAAATATTTTTGAACCTTTCAACTGTGGCTGTTTTGTTTTGAAGGGTCTGGTCATAGGCCTGTACTGGTAAATAAATGACCAACATAAGTAACTTCTTGTAGCCTAAACTTGCATTTCTGTGGACTGAACTTAAGATTCACTTGACGTGCTCTTTCTATAACTTTTCTGTGGTTTCTGTCATGCTCTGCTGCATAACAATCTCCTACCCAAATGTTGTCTACTATAATAGCACAAGGATACCCAGAAAGAATTTGTTCCATTGCACACTGAAAGACTTCACTTGTAGAATTTATCCCAAATGGCATTCTCAAAAATCTGTACCTGTCAAATGGAGTACTGAATATAGTTAGCACTGAGTATTTTTTGTCAAGCTGAATTTGCCAAAACAAACTCTTTGCATCTAGGACAGAAAAATAATGACATTTGTCATCAGAGCTGTGATGTCTTCAACTGTGCACATTGGATAATGAGGTCTTTTTAATGCTTTGTGCAAATCTTGTGGATCAATACATATTCTGATGTCATCTGAGCTTTTCTCTACCACCATGGAAAATACACATTCAGTTGGAGTGTTAACTGGACTAATCACACCTTGTCACACCATTTTATCTAACTCGGCTTTGACTCTGTCCTGCATGGCTATTGGAACTTTATGTTGTGGCCTGATGTCTGGATTGAGCTCTGGGTCTAACTTCATGGAGTACACAACTGGAAGTTTCCCTAATTTGTCTTCAAAAAGATCAGCATAGGTACAAAAAATGTACTGGGTGAAACTAGAGTAGTAGTCTTTTAAGCTAACATGATGGACTTCTTTGTTAAATGAAAGCAGTCCCATTTTCAAACTGTCTCTGAAACCTAAAAATGACTGGATGTGCCTCTTGACCACATAAAATAACAAGTCATAGCTTCTTCCAGCGGTGTAACATAAAAGAACTACTGAGCCTTCAGTCTGAATTTTTTCTCCTCCATAAGCAATAAGCTTCTCACACCTTGCCAAATCAAGCCTTTTACTGTGACACACTCTAGCGAATGTTTCTCCTGACATAATATTACACTTGAAACCTGTATCAACTCTGAGCTCTGTGGATTTGACATTTATCCGAACAGTAAAAAATACTTCATTATTTGTGCTTAAATCTACTGCATTGACTGTTTCATGAAGCACTTACAGACCATTAACATAAAGAGTAGGGTGGCAGCTTTCCAATCGATCAACTAATTTCTTAAAGTGTTCCCTTTTAATAAAAGATCGTGGGGCTTTTGATTTACAAAACCTTTTGAAATTATTCCATTTATTGCATTTGTGGCATTGTTGACCAAAAGATAAACATTTCTCCCTTTTAGATTCATGACTTCCACCTCAATTACAACAGTTAGCAATGAAACAACATTGGACCACATGCTTTCAGTTTGCTGACTCACTCTTATGCTTCACTGAGACTATGCAAACTCTAGAATTTGCTAGAAAGTTCTGGGGTTTACCATTGAGGGCTGCAGGGACTACAGTTTCTGCCATGTGCTTGGTCCTGTTTCTTTTAATAGTGTGCTGCATACTATCAAAATGAGCTTTGTCACTGTGCCTTCTAGAGCTGTTCTCATTTATAAGCATATTTGTGTGCTTTCCTGTGAGCTCTTATATCTGACAAATCTCAATGGTCTTATTCAAAGTTAGATCACTGTCACAAAGCAAAATCTCTCTCACAGCATCATCTTTAATACCACACACAAGTCTGTCCTTTATCAGCTCATCCCTTAAATCACCAAATCTGTATGTTTTACCCTTGCTTCTCAGGTCAGTTATATATGTTGCAAAAGTTTCAACACGCTTTTGATCCCATGTGTAAAATAAGCACTCTTTCATTGTAACTTTTGTCTGGAGATTACACATTTGTCTAAATTTACATTTTAAGCACTCAGGGTCCTCCCTTGACTCAGCCTGTACAACAAAATAATGGTTTTCCCCTCTTCTGTATAGATAGCTGTTGCATACACAAATGAACATTGCCTTTGTATGGCTTCTGAGCCATTTAATTAAGTATATTAAATGCCTTTGTACTGTCATCTTTATCAGAAAATGCAGTCTGTATGAAAATGTACTCTTCCTCAAACACTCTCCAGTTCTCAGCAATATTACTGTCAAACTCAACTGCACTGGGTTTTCAAAATCCATCTGCCATGCCCACAAGGTCTGTACAAACACACTGAAAATATGGCCCTTGTAATTATGTATGAACAAACTGTTCTGTGAGCTTGTAATAGCATTCAGATGCACAATAAACTCTTTGAAATACTGTACTTTGCAAAATATGCTCTGTAATGGCTATATTCTGCAAAATATGCCCTGTAGTGGCTGTACTTTTGTGAAATAGCTTTACTGTAACATTGTACAAAAATGTAAATACTTTATGCACTTCGGATAACTCGGATAACTTTGCTTAATAAGAAAAATACATGCTTTGAAAAATGCGTTGGTTTCCCTTTATTTTATTCATTTTATGCAATTTGGACTTAATTTCAAACATTTTCTGTACTAATTTGAATATTTTTATAAATAACGCACAAATCAGTTTAAGGGAATATAATTTATGCGTTGGTTTCCCTTTATTTTATTCATTTTATGCAATTTGGACTTAATTTCAAACATTTTCTGTACTAATTTGAATATTTTTATAAATAACGCACAAATCAGTTTAAGGGAATATAATTTAGAATGTTCTGTATGCCTCGTTTCATATTATATGAAAAGAAATAGTGTTGAGCAAGTTTTAATATCTGAAATTCATTTCTGACCTGTTTTATGAAGTTTGCACATTTTAGGGATGATTCACTGCTGTATATTCCTCCTATTCCTAGCAAGTGTCTTAAGTTGTTTTAGGCATGCCACCTCTTACTTCATGCCCTTTAGGTATCCCACTTCTAACACTATGTCATTCGTGTCTCTCTTTCTCACATAGATGACAAGCAGGTGGGGTATTTTGTTTAAATACTTTAATACATAGAAACACATCAGGATTTGTAGCAGCATCATAAAATACAAACACACTGGCTAACAGATAGACCTTACATATATACATGCTTCCAACTCACTGGCTTACTACAAAATGGCAGTATAGCTGCATGTGCTCAGTATTTATACACTTGTGCAAGTCTTTGGATAGCTTCTTAAAGGTATATACACACACACACTGATCTACATTTACCAAGGGGACTAGAACAGTGCTGTCTCTCCAGTATACATGCAAATTAGTGGTGGCAAACATAAAATGGCATTTTGCAATTAAAAAAAAACAACAACTTTGTGATGTTTATTAATTTATTTTTGTTACATTATGTGCAGATGTCTGGAACTATAAGTAACCACTGTACTTAATTGTCTTGCAGCCCAGTCCATGACAGCACAAGCCTTGCTCACTTCAGGATCCATGACAGTGACCCACAAAAGTATGTTGTGCCACTAAACAGCATCACATGTAATGCATGCATGCTATCTCTTATGGTTAAGGTGTTTGCTTTGCAAGCACAAGGTGCAGGGTTTGAGTCTCACAAGGGATAATTGGCTAGGCTTAAAATGGCTCGCAAGGGCAGTTTGCTTAGTACTAATCCATGAATTAAGTTAGTGATCACAAACTATAAAGCTGTCATGCTTTAATTGTAAGGATCTCTAGCATGCAATTAAACAGTGTTTTAAAACAACTCTACAGGACTGATTAATTCCAATATATAGAGATATACTTAGGTATTTGTTAACTGGGTAGCTATACTAGTTGGACCTTTATAGCCATGACCTGGAGAAAATGGCAGCAACAACAATAAACAGGATGTTAAAATATTGCAAAGTAATACAGACACTATAGAACATAGCATATGGTGTGATTCAAAGTTTGAAAAATAAAATTCTGAAGAATTTCTTAACATAGCTGAATTTTAGAACATATGCATGAAAACACTTAAAAATTCTTTAACATGCAAAAAGCGTTGATGCATTTGTCATTAAAACAGCTGGTACAATGTCTAATAATTGAATTGGCAATATACATCTTCATTACACTGAAGGCTGACACAATCATACAGTTGCCTACATTTATTTAGATGTGTAGCTTTGAAAACTTTACTTCTGAAGAACAACAAGAAGAAATAACATTCCCAGAACAGAATCTTAGCGTTAGCATATATAATTCACAGATCAGAACTCTATTATTATTACTATTATTATTATTATTACTATTATTATTATTATTATTATTATTTCTAAAGTCATTATATTAACTCATCTATGTTATTATTAACTCCCTAGCTTCAATAAAAAAACATGTACGCCTGAGGGGACTATGTTAATCTCATGGCAGTAGTTTAAGTGACTACCATTTCAGTGAAAATGTTTAGCTGACATCACCTTTGCCAGTAGTGGAGAATTCCCTTTTCCCCTTCTATTGTGCGACCACAGAGCAGGTATATTTTAGTTTGGGGTGTGCAGGGCTGTTTCACTGCACTTCACTAAAAGTGCTTTTATCAAAACATTTTTGGAGTTTTTAGTTTCAGGAAAGCAGTGCTGATGTGTCAGCGTGAATATATATTTTGCATCTGTAGATATGTATATTTTTTGTAGCATATCCTTATATCTGTAAATATGTTTTGTTTATTCCTTATGTGATCCTAGTCACCTAAGCTGTGCCTGCAAATAGTCCTTTGAGATCAGTGCACTACTCAGAAAACAAATATGAAAAAATAAATAAATAAAATAAATCCCTTCTGAGTTGAGTGTGTCACAGTCAGATGAGTCATTCATTACTGCAGCCCAAATTCTTTAAAATGGACTTATGTAAGGATTACTGTGCCCTTAGCTAAGAATTACAGTCTCCTTATGTAAGGATTACTGTGCCCTTAGGTAAGAGTTATTATCTCCTTATGTAAGGATTACTGTGTCCTTAAGTAAGGATTACTGCATCCTTAAATAAGGATTATTGCTCCCTTATGTAAGGATAACTGTGCCCTTAGGTAAGAATTATTATCTCCTTATGTAAGGATTACTGTGCCCTTAGGTAAGAGTTATTATCTCCTTATGTAAGGATTACTGTGTCCTTAAGTAAGGATTACTGTGTCCTTAAGTAAGGATTACTGTGTCCTTAAGTAAGGATTACTGCTCCCTTATGTAAAGATAACTGTGCCCTTAGGTAAGAATTATTATCTCCTTATGTAAGGATTACTGTGCCCTTAGGTAAGGATTACTGTGCCTTTAGCTAAGAATTACAATCTCCTTATGTAAGGATTAATGTGCCCTTAGGTAAGAGTTATTATATCCTTATGTAAGGATTACTGTGTCCTTCATTAAAGATTACTGCTCCCTTATGTAAGGATAACTGTGCCCTTAGGTAAGAATTATTATCTCGTTATGTAAGGATTACTGTGCCCTTAGGTAAGAATTACTATCTCCTTTTGTAATGATTACTGTGTCCTTAGGTAAGGATTACTGTGTCCTTAAGTAAGGATTATTGCACCCTTATGTAAGGATAACTGTGCCCTTAGGTAAGAATTATTATCTCCTTATGTAAGGATTAATGTGCCCTTAGATAAGAATTATTATCTACTTATGCAACGATTACTGTGTCCTTAAGTAAGGATTACTATGTCCTTAAGTAAGGATTACTGCTCCCTTATGTAAGGCTAACTGTGCCCTTAGGTAAGAAATATTATCTCCTTATGTAAGGATTACTGTGCCCTTAAGTAGGGATTACTGTACCCTTAGATAAGAATTACAATCTCCTTATGTAAGGATTACTGTGCTCTTTGGTAAGAGTTATTATCTCCTTATGTAAGGATTACTGTATCCTTAAGTAAGGATTACTGTGTCCTTAAGTAAGGAATACTGCGCCCTTATGTAAGGATAACTGTGCCCTTAGGTAAGAATTATTATGTAAGGATAACTGTGCCCTTAGGTAAGAATTATTATCTCCTTATGTAAGGATTACTGTGCCCTTAGGTAAGGATTATTATCTCCTTATGTAAGGATTACTGTGCCCTTAGATAAGAATTATTATCTCGTTATGTAAGGATTACTGTGCCCTTAGGTAAGAATTACTATCTCCTTATGTAATGATTACTGTGTCCTTAGGTAAGGATTACTGTGTCCTTAGGTAAGGATTGCTGTGCCCTTATGTAAGGATAACTGCGCCCTTAGGTAAGAATTATTATCTCCTTATGTAAGGATTACGGTGCCCTTAGGTAAGGATTATTATCTCCTTATGTAAGGATTACTGCACCCTTAGGTAAGGATTATTATCTCCTTATGTAAGGATTACTGTGCCCTTAGGTAAGAATTATTATCTCGTTATGTAAGGATTACTGTGCCCTTAGGTAAGAATTACTATCTCCTTATGTAATGATTACTGTGTCCTTAGGTAAGGATTACTGTGTCCTTAGGTAAGGATTGCTGTGCCCTTATGTAAGGATAACTGTGCCCTTAGGTAAGAATTATTATCTCCTTATGTAAGGATAACTGTGCCTTTAGGTAAGAATTATTATCTCCTTATGTAAGGATTACTGTGCCCTTAGGTAAGGATTATTATCTCCTTATGTAAGGATTACTGCGCCCTTAGGTAAGAATTACTATCTCCTTATGTAATGATTACTGTGTTCTTAGGTAAGGATTGCTGTGCCCTTATGTAAAGATTACTGTGTCCTTATGTAAGGATTATGGTGCCAATAGGTAAGGATTATTATCTCCTTATGTAAGGATTACTGTGCCCTTAGGTAAGGATTATTATCTCCTTATGTAAGGATTACTGTGCCCTTAGGTAAGAATTACTATCTCCTTATGTAAGGATTACTGTGTTCTTAGGTAAGGAGTGCTGTGCCCTTATGTAAAGATTACTGTGTCCTTATGTAAGGATTATGGTGCCCATAGGTAAGGATTATTATCTCCTTATGTAAGGATTACTGTGTCCTTAGGTAAGGATTATTATCTCCTTGTGTAATGATTACTGTGCCCTTAGGTAAGAATTACTATCTCCTTATGTAAGGATTACTGTGTTCTTAGGTAAGGATTGCTGTGCCCTTATGTAAAGACTACTGTGTCCTTATGTAAGGATTATGGTGCCCATAGGTAAGGACTATTATCTCCTTATGTAAGGATTACTGCGCCCTTAGGTAAGGATTATTATCTCCTTATGTAAGGATTACTGCGCCCTTAGGTAAGGATTATTATCTCCTTATGTAATGATTACTGTGCCATTAGGTAAGGATTATTATCTCCTTATGTAATGATTACTGTGCCCTTAGGTAAGAATTACTATCTCCTTATGTAAGGATTACTGTGTTCTTAAGTAAGGATTACTGTACCCTTAGATAAGAATTACAATCTCCTTATGTAAGGATTACTGTGCTCTTCGGTAAGAGTTATTATCTCCTTATGTAAGGATTACTGTATCCTTAAGTAAGGATTACTGTGTCCTTAAGTAAGGATTACTGCGCCCTTATGTAAGGATAACTGTGCCCTTAGGTAAGAATTATTATCTCCTTATGTAAGGCTTACTGTGCCCTTAAGTAAGGATTACTGTACCCTTAGATAAGAATTACAATCTCCTTATGTAAGGATTACTGTGCTCTTCGGTAAGAGTTATTATCTCCTTATGTAATGATTACTGTATCCTCAAGTAAGGATTACTGTGTCCTTAAGTAAGGATTACTGCACCCTTATGTAAGGATAACTGTGCCCTTAGGTAAGAATTATTATCTCCTTATGTAAGGATTACTGTGCCCTTAGGTAAGAGTTATTATCTATTTATGCAACGATTACTGTGTCCTTAAGTAAGGATTACTATGTCCTTAGGTAAGGATTGCTGTGCCCTTATGTAAGGATAACTGTGCCCTTAGGTAAGAATTATTATCTCCTTATGTAAGGATTACTGTGCCCTTAGGTAAGGATTATTATCTCCTTATGTAAGGATTACTGTGCCCTTAGGTAAGAATTATTATCTCGTTATGTAAGGATTACTGTGCCCTTAGGTAAGAATTACTATCTCCTTATGTAATGATTACTGTGTCCTTAGGTAAGGATTACTGTGTCCTTAGGTAAGGATTGCTGTGCCCTTATGTAAGGATAACTGTGCCCTTAGGTAAGAATTATTATCTCCTTATGTAAGGATTACTGTGCCCTTAGGTAAGGATTATTATCTCCTTATGTAAGGATTACTGCGCCCTTAGGTAAGGATTATTATCTCCTTATGTAAAGATTACTGTGCCCTTAGGTAAGAAGTATTATCTCGTTATGTAAGGATTACTGTGCCCTTAGGTAAGAATTACTATCTCCTTATGTAATGATTACTGTGTCCTTAGGTAAGGATTGCTGTGCCCTTATGTAAAGATTACTGTGTCCTTATGTAAGGATTACGGTGCCCATAGGTAAGAATTATTATCTCCTTATGTAAGGATTACTGTGCCCTTAGGTAAGGATTATTATCTCCTTATGTAAGGATTACTGCACCCTTAGGTAAGAATTACTATCTCCTTATGTAATGATTACTGTGTTCTTAGGTAAGGATTGCTGTGCCCTTATGTAAAGATTACTGTGTTCTTATGTAAGGATTACGGTGCCCTTAGGTAAGGATTATTATCTCCTTATGTAAGGATTACTGTGCCCTTAGGTAAGGATTATTATCTCCTTATGTAAGGATTACTGTGCCCTTAGGTAAGGATTATTATCTCCTTATGTAATGATTACTGTGCCCATAGGTAAGAATTACTATCTCCTTATGTAAGGATTACTGTGTTCTTAGGTAAGGATTGCTGCGCCCTTATGTAAAGATCACTGTGTCCTTATGTAAGGATTACGGTGCCCATAGGTAAGGATTATTATCTCCTTATGTAAGGATTACTGTGCCCTTAGGTAAGGATTATTATCTCCTTATGTAATGATTACTGTGCCCCTAGGTAAGAATTACTATCTCCTTATGTAAGGATTACTGTGTTCTTAGGTAAGGATTGCTGTGCCCTTATGTAAAGATTACTGTGTCCTTATGTAAGGATTACGGTGCCCATAGGTAAGGATTATTATTTCCTTATGTAAGGATTACTGCGCCCTTAGGTAAGGATTATTATCTCCTTATGTAAGGATTACTGCGCCCTTAGGTAAGAATTACTATCTCCTTATGTAATGATTACTGTGTCCTTAGGTAAGGATTATTATCTCCTTATGTAATGATTACTGTGCCCTTAGGTAAGAATTACTATCTCCTTATGTAAGGATTACTGTGTTCTTAGGTAAGGATTGCTGTGCCCTTATGTAAAGAATACTGTGTCCTTATGTAAGGATTACGGTGCCCATAGGTAAGGATTATTATCTCCTTATGTAAGGATTACTGCGCCCTTAGGTAAGGATTATTATCTCCTTATGTAAGGATTACTGCGCCCTTAGGTAAGAATTACTATCTCCTTATGTAAGGATTACTGTGTTCTTAGGTAAGGATTGCTGTGCCCTTATGTAAAGATTACTGTGTCCTTATGTAAGGATTACGGTGCCCATAGGTAAGGATTATTATCTCCTTATGTAAGGATTACTGTGCCCTTAAGTAAGGATTATTATCTCCTTATGTAATGATTACTGTGCCCTTAGGTAAGAATTACTATCTCCTTATGTAAGGATTACTGTGTTCTTAGGTAAGGATTGCTGTGCCCTTATTTAAAGATTACTGTGTCCTTATATAAGGATTACGGTGCCCATAGGTAAGGATTATTATCTCCTTATGTAAGGATTACTGCGCCCTTAGGTAAGGATTATTATCTCCTTATGTAAGGATTACTGCGCCCTTAGGTAAGAATTACTATCTCCTTATGTAATGATTACTGTGTCCTTAGGTAAGGATTATTATCTCCTTATGTAATGATTACTGTGCCCTTAGGTAAGAATTACTATCTCCTTATGTAAGGATTACTGTGTTCTTAGGTAAGGATTGCTGTGCCCTTATGTAAAGATTACTGTGTCCTTATGTAAGGATTACGGTGCCCATAGGTAAGGATTATTATCTCCTTATGTAAGGATTACTGCGCCCTCAGGTAAGGATTATTATCTCCTTATGTAAGGATTACTGCGCCCTTAGGTAAGAATTACTATCTCCTTATGTAAGGATTACTGTGCCCTTAGGTAAGGATTATTATCTCCTTATGTAATGATTACTGTGCCCTTAGGTAAGAATTACTATCTCCTTATGTAAGGATTACTGTGTAAGGATTGCTGTGCCTTTATGTAAAGATTACTGTGTTCTTATGTAAGGATTACGGTGCCCTTAGGTAAGGATTATTATCTCCTTATGTAAGGATTACTGCGCCCTTAGGTAAGGATTATTATCTCCTTATGTAAGGATTACTGTGCCCTTAGGTAAGAATTACTATCTCCTTATGTAAGGATTACTGTGTTCTTAGGTAAGGATTACGGTGCCCATAGGTAAGAATAAGCTACAAATGAATGTGGATCAGATGTAAACTAGTGACCACCCTTGATCAAACTGGTGGTCAATCAAATGTAAAAGAAGAAAGAGATCACTGCATCAACAATTGCATAATAACTAAGGCAACAAGATATTAAGAATAGTCATTGCATACATTCATAGGTTCATAGGTAAGTACTAGGCTATCTCTTCATGTAGGCCATTTTAAGCCTAGCCAGTTTCCCTTTTTGTGCTCAAAACAGTCTGTCCATTTGGTTATAGATTAACCTTACACATCCCATGGTTGATAACTATATATTAACCCTAATCAAATAACTGGGATCATACTATAGATAATTTGAGAGGTTTACTATGACATTCTATAGTGCCTGTGATCAAATAACGTGTCAGAAAGACACTTTTCAAAAGAGTCCAATGCCAAACCAGACTACAACAAATACACAATACCTAATATGCAGGGTACTTCAATAGTCTGAGTTCGGCATTGTGAGTGGAGATCGTTGTACAGAGGAACAGGGAATTTACCCATTTCCTTACTGTGGTGCGATCTTGGAATTGGTATAAACATTTTGCAGGGGGTGTGATAGTAAAAACGATGTGCAGTGGACTTGACAGCTTAATGGTACATTACGCCGCATAGCTTTGGTGGCTGACATCATCCACTCCTATGTCGAATACATCAAACTACAGGTGTCGGTGTATTCAGTTTCGACATATATGCCTAATCAACTTTACGGATTTCCACATTTTGGGTTAACTTTTTGATTGGCTAATGATTGCCTTTTCATCATTTCAGTAGTAAACCATTTGAGGTGACCCATGCATGGGCTACAGCCTTTAGGAGCTGCATCTGTTCATCTGCCAGGCCCCTGCTTGTAAATGTTTCATCTCCCAAGCCCCCTTTTACACTTATCAAGGGTGTAAGAGCTTGTCAGAGATTTAGGATGCATGGCTAGGCATAAAATGGACCTTGTGGCCATTAGCCTAGTAAACACCTATAAACCTATGATCCTATCAGCAGTACAGGGAGCAGTTCTGGGGTAAACTTTCAGTTTCCTATCCATAGATCCAAACTGCACTTGGAAAGAACAGGGATGAACTTTGTTTTATGTGGCTGAGGAGTCTGTTCCACAGCAGCATTATCCTCTCTGAAGTATATCTGTCCCTCCAAACCATTCTTTTGATGTTGCAGAAGAGGTTTAGATCCCTCTACTAAGTATTTTTGATGCCATCTGACTTGCTGATGTGCAGTAAATCCATCGACAATGGGTCACAGGATGCTTTTTTATGCCAGAAACAGGTCACCTCTTAGCAGTCTGTAGGCAACTGAGTATAGTGACAGGGCTTTGAGTCGGCCCATGTAGGATGTGATGCTTATTTCTTCCATCCTTTAGTAAGGTATCTCTGTGGATGTTCCAGTTGTTGCACGTGTCTGGACAGATAAATGCCAAAGGTGGCATTACATTCAATGGCTGGCCTTATGAGGGCTGAGTAAATGGACAATGATATCCCTAGATCTAGATACAATTCCTTTATATACAAGCTGTGCAATACAGAAGGACTTTCTTACAATATACACATATTGGTCAAAAGTTCAGACACTGTCCACATATGTTCCCAAATCTTGAACAACTGAGCATCAAGTGAGAAATTCTAAAGGAGATTGATGAAGCTTGCTACAAGTGGGCAATATATAAAACAGCACTTATTAAAGGGATTAAAGGGATCACCGCCGCATAATATGAAACAGGGAAAAAAGTAACATCTGCAAAAGGTATCAGTTTTAAACTGGTGATAGACTGTGATTATTAATGAATAAAAGCATTCATATAGAATGTAATGAAAACAGAAGATTTTGTTAGGTGGGTTTCATTTAGAGGAGAAAGTAATAGTTAATGAAGAATGGTAGTGTGGAAAGTGTTTATAAACCTGCAGCAACAGCAAGAAAAAGCAAATAAAAATATGAGTGAAGGTAGTAAAACCACAATTAACATTAAGAGCAATAAAATAAGTAGCATCTCTGTCCATGAAACAATTATAGAAAACAAGAATTCAGTGGTTAGTTCTAAAATTAACATTTTGGGATTAGTATACAATACTTTTCAAGCAGTCCAGTCTTTTTTTCAGAAAAAAAGATCAAATCTTGGTGACCAGCCTTTATTGTGGGAAAACCACTAAGAGGGAGGGGAGTCCCTGGTGGTCTAGTGATTAGGATTCAGTGCTTTCACCACCATGGTGTGGGCTCAATTCCTGGTCAGGGAAGCTTCAATGCATTTTTCAGGGGCACGGGAAAATAATTTTCATGGGTGGTGAAAGCCAGGGTACCTTTTGGCTAGGCTTATATAGGCCCTAGGGCCAATAGTGTAGTACCTACCTATGAACATATAATAGTCTCCTGTTAAGGCTGTTGGTGAGATTTGTTCATCTATTATATTGAAGATGATTATACTGAGTTGAGTCAGGGGTGCAGATGTCTGGTTCCTTGTTTTTCCCTGTTTTCAGCTGAAGAAAAACACATACTCAGTTCTCTCCAAGTTTAAATTCCTTTATTGGCAGATGAGCATTGCTTAGCAGCTACCAATAGAGAGAGGAAGGATGAGCCCTGAAAAGACAATGCTAAGAAGAACAAAAATAAATAAATTAATTAAAAAAAAAAGAAATATATATATATATATATATATATATATATATATATATATATATATAAACAACTGTGCGCTGACATAAATAATGTACCAAAATAAATAAGTAAGCAAATAAATAAGCAAATACATAAGGTGGGTGGGGGGGTAAAAGGGAGTGGCAACTGCAACAGTGATCATTTGAACATCTATTGTTATGATAAGTTTACTTATACAACTGTACTATGCTCATTATATTGATCAGTGCTGCAGTAGCTTTAGCTATATAGGTAGATTACCCTAGCTTACTCAATTTGGGTGGTGGAAGGAGAAGAGTCCAGAAGCACCTGCATAATGGTCCCTGGAAAGCCTGATCTAGACATAGAGAAGGAATCAAGCTTATAGTGCTTTGGAAAGGATGTACACAGGATCAAGTTGCAGCTTCTAGAATACTTGTAGAATCCAAAGACTTAAAGGAGACTCACACCCACAGACTCAAAAAACATGTTTATTTCATCATGGTTTGATGTTTCCTATATTTTAACATGACTCTGGGACTATTTATAGGTTTTTAAATATTTTTATATGTAATTTCTCAGTCTGACCACATGGGGTCTGGCATCATGAATTAATTCTGATTGTTTGGTCTGCCTCTAGGTATCCCACAATGCAGTGCTTGTCTGTAAAAAAATTACTTCACACAGGCTTCTTTCTTCCTAAACCTCCTGTGACTACATTGATTTTACATGCATACACTGCTGTCTTTCACTCAGTTAGTTTTAAGTAACATTTCATGCTGTTCAGTGACTACTTAAAACACAAAACAGTGCAAATGCCTCAAAACAGACTTTCAAAGTGTTTTTTTATGGTTGCTTCATTTTAGAATAGCTAACCTGCAGTCTTTTGTGAAGTCTGAATTGTACTAGTTTGAGTCATCATCCCTGTCCACACCTAACTTCCCTAGCTGTCAAAGTGCTAGGGGTAATTTGAACTTTTACCTGCTGTGATTGACAGCTCATAGCAGGAGACTTGAATCATGTACTGTTTTCTTGTTCTAGCCTTTACTTTCTGTATGGATAGGGGAAGGACCAGGAAGCTGTGACTTCAAAGAAAGGTAGGGTTTTTAGGACAGTATCACTGATGTCAGTTTGGCCAGAAAACTACCTGTATTCAGTGGCCTTGATGACATCAGTGAATTGGAGACTGCAGCAAGGCAGGACAAACATTTTTTGAAAGTAAAACTACCACAGTACAGTAAGGATTGTTCTAGTGGAGAGAAACAGTCAATTTAAAATATTTTAAATGCTGTATTTTTGTTTATTCATAGCAGGGACAGTGAATAGGGAGAAAAAAGTCAGAGAAGTTGAGCATTTAATAATAGAATCCCATTGTTGCCCTTTAAAA
The DNA here is from genome assembly GCF_019279795.1 of Protopterus annectens. Taxonomy (NCBI): domain Eukaryota; kingdom Metazoa; phylum Chordata; order Ceratodontiformes; family Protopteridae; genus Protopterus; species Protopterus annectens. Next base: position 1,227,350,454 of record NC_056735.1, read on the forward strand.
AGTCATAGATGAAGCCCAGGTCCTGGTAGAGTAGACATTTACCCTGCCCGGAAAAGAATGACTGTGGTGAGTATAAAAAATAGCAATAGCATTAGACAACCATTTGGATATAGTCTGTATTAATACAGCTTGTCCCTTCCTCTTACCTTCACAAGAAAAGAACAGCAGAGCCCAAGATCTGAAAGATTTAGTCCTGTCAAGACTGTACCTTAATTATTAATGGACATACAAGGTATGTAGTATACTTCATTTTTAAGATCAGGAAAGAAAATGGAGGAATGGATAGTTTGGCTTAAAATAAACTTGGATACCACTTTAGGCACAGAATACAGATTAGTTCTCAAAGAAATCCTATCTCTGTGGAAAATGAGATTGGGTTGACACAACATAACAGCTTGCAACTCAGATCCCAAAAAGGGGCCACTAGTTTTCTCAGTGGTATCTTAACTAAAACTCCTTTGAAAAAACATTTTGATGTGAGAAAGCCTAAAAAAGAAGGAATTATGGGAAGACATGCTGAAAAGGCCAAAAATGAATCTTGATGGAGGAGTAAGAAAGGCCAAAGGAAACTCAGACAAATATTGTAAAACCAGAGGACAACTAGCTCTGAATGGGTACTGATTATTTTGATGTTAGCATCAACTACAAAACCTTTTCCATTTGCTAATATATGATTTCTGAGTGTCAGACTTTCTTGTCTTCACTAGTACCTGATGCATGTTATCAATAAAAGAAAATAACCTATCATCCAGGCAGTCATTTTTAGTTGATTGGGGTTGGGGTGTATCAAATTCCTCTGATCTTGTGTGAGTTGATCCATTCTGTGAGGAAGCTTGCATTTATTGACTCTGGCCATTTCCCTAAGATGGGAGAACCACTGTAACCTGGGCCAGAAAGGTAGTCACCACAAATATCTTGGGGGATTCCTTCAGAATCTTCAGAGGTACCTTAGATATCAGCAGAAAGGATGAAAAAGCATACAGAAGAACTGCAGACAAAAAAGGCGTCTGTCTTCCGGGCCTTCTAACATGTTCCATAACCTCTGTAGCAGCTGATAGACATTGTCACTCCACTTGCAACTCACACTTGTGAAATGTGTATAGTCATACACATGCAAGCCTGTGCATACTCACCTCCCATCCCACCTCCATACATATACAATACACACACACACACACACACACACACACACACACACACACACACACACACACACACACACACACACACATACACATGCTGCACACACATACACACACACACACACATGCAGACCCACGCACACACACACACACACACACACACACACACACACACACACACACACATACATGCAGCACAAACACACACTCACGCACATGCCACATGTACAGATAAACATATTTTATTTTACTTTATTTTGTTAACCAAGGAGAACATTGATTTGATTCCCTTGACTGCTCAGCCTAGAAATAAAATAAACACAAAACACAGAGCAGGGCAAAGCAAAACAGACATTTAAAATATGGGAAAATAAATAAAATAGCTTACGTGAAGGTTTCCTAAATGAAAATATTACATTTATGGTATACAGAATATTTAGAATAAGGAGGAGGGTATGGAAGACGAGTTGGTGATGTTTGAGTAGCCATATGTAAAACAGAGATGAAGTATGTTAGATTTCAAAAGCTGGTGGGACAAGTATGTGACTGCACTATTTTAGAAGCATTTGGCCTCCTTGTATAAGCAGGCTCTTAATTCAGGGTAGAATTCGAGGACTATATTTTTTTATATGAGGTAGAATGAAAGACCAAGATTTAAGCACAAGTGTGGTAAAGCATACGTCATGGAGTATAGTCTTAAGTGACTGTGTGTGTGTGTGTGTGTGTGTGTGTGTGTGTGTGTGTGTGTGTGTGTGTGTGTGTGTGTGTGTGTGTGCGCACGCGCATGTCTGGTGGGGGTGTAACAGGTTGGTGGTATGCACTGGATGGGATCTTAGATTGGAAGGGGTAGATTTCTCATACAGTTTATTTTGTGCTAGGAATAGGAATGAGTTCAGAATATTGAGTTTAAAAAACAAGCCTGCTATTGTGTCCCAAGGTGTAGATGGAGCTATTTGTCCCTTTTCAGGATGTTACAGTGATGCTTTCTTTTTGGGGCAAAGATAATGAAATGACATATACAACTTCAAGTGACATGGGGTGATTTAAGATTATTTTTTGAAGCTGCTGTGAATATAAGTAGTCCATATTTGTGTTGGGATTTCATGACTCTTCCCTGTTGCTTCTCTACCTTCAAAGTAGAAGGTAGAGATTTTCTTAGACTAGTATGGGAAAGCTGTTTAGTTTTAATAAGCTGGACACACTTTTGTAGGTTGACGTTGGAGACAAGTCATCTTCCAAGCTATTTATAATTTCTTGCAAATTCAATATGTCCTTGAGCAGATATTGCAAAAGTCCAGTTGAATAAGCTTTGGCCAGCCTTTGTGGGATCCTAATGTGCATGGCTTTGTTTTTGGCAGTCAGACCTGTTTTCAGTTGTTAAGGGATGCTTCTGTAAATGACCATATTAGCTGCTAAACAGAGGAAAGGGGTGTGAGGGAGGTCAGTGTGCAACCTTTTAATAAACAAAAAGAACAGAATGAGTAATGGATGGATCCCTTGGGATGCCTGAGATAAAAGAAACAGAAGATGAAGGATAAAAGTCCTGAATGAACTTTAAATTGCCTATTTGTGTGGAAAAAGAAAACCAATGTACAGCTTTATTGTTTATTTGTATTGGGACAAGTGAGTATAACAGAAAAAATATGCACTGTGTCTACACCCTTTGTTATGCAGGTCAATAGAGTGTCTCTTAGTTGTGATTCATCTGTATTGGTAGGAATAGCACCTGGGAAAATATAGAACACATTGTGCTTTTCTCTATTGAGAAAGTATGCTGCTAAAGGGAGATATGTTTGTGGATTTTAATATTAATGTAGATTAGTTTTTTTTTTATTATTTTGTCTAGAATGGGAAGAGTGGAGATAGGGCAGAAGTCCTTAATAACAACAGGTTTGAGTGCCTTCAGAATGTGCTCCACAATGTCAGTTTTCCACTATTGAGGCAAGAAAGTGTTGGCAAGATGGGTGTTAAAGAGGTGCATAAAAATCACCGCACAGTGTTATGATCCAATTGTGCAGATCTCAGCATCTGCTGGTGTATCACATGGTATTTTTTCAAGACGGGCAGCTGGTAAACCCTTGAAATGGTCAGACTTGGAATACCAAGTCCAAGAATAAAGAATATGAATGACCAAAATCTTGCCTTACTTATAATAAGTTTGAAGTTGCCATTTCACAAAATTTTCCCTTTTTTCAAAGGTATAGTAATCTCAGAGTTGGTATACATAAGTTCGGGTGGTATTGGAGGGCTTGCACCCTGCAAAAACGAAGCTTAAATGAGAAAAGCAATGTTTAATATTTACTCTTCTAATCTCTTCTAATCTCATTTGTCTTGTTTTCATAGTTTTGGGACTCAGCATTGTGAGTCTAAATATTTCACTAAGGAGGCAGGATGATCACCTATTTGTTTTTTTATCTTTCTTAAGTAGTTTTGGGGGGGTTGTATGACTCAGGAGCTGAGGTGATGTTGTTAGGGAGAGGACTTTGGGTAGACAAATGAATACCTTCAAGACTTGTATGAACATAAATGTTTCTGAAGTAGCACACACTCACATCTACAGGCTTTTAAAGCATGCCCTACAGGCACAGATTTGCTCACATCTACAGGCTTTTAAAGTGTGCCCTGCAGGCACAGATTTGCTCACATCTACACGTTTTTAAAGCATGCCCTGCAGGCACAGATTTGCTCACATCTACAGGCTTTTAAAGCATGCCCTGCAGGCACAGATTTGCTCACATCTACAGGCTTTTAAAGTGTGCCCTGCAGGCACAGATTTGCTCACATCTACACGTTTTTAAAGCATGCCCTGCAGGCACAGATTTGCTCACATCTACAGGGTTTTAAAGCATGCCCTGCAGGCACAGATTTGCTCACATCTACAGGCTTTTAAAGTGTGCGCTAGCAGGTAGATTTGCTCACATCTACAGGCTTTTAAAGCATGCCCTGCAGGCACAGATTTGCTCACATCTACAAGCTTTTAAAGCATGCCCTGCAGGCACAGATTTTATGACATGTCCTAGTATTGGACATGTTATGATATCACTACCATTCTTGAACAATATCAGATATGTTGTATGCACCCCTGAGTGTTTAGCCTAATACTACCTGACAGTATGTTACCACAGTGATATCAGATATGTTGTATGCACACCTGAGTGTTTAGCATAATACTACCAGACAGTATGTTACTACAGTGATATCAGATATGTTACATGCACCCCTGAGTATTTAGCATAATACTACCTGACAGTATGTTACTACAGTGATATAATCACCTTGACAGCAGGAATAATAAGATCATAATCTGTTATTGCATGTAGAGTGTCTTCACTGGTTTATAGATTCGTAGGTGTATAGTAGGTTAACAGCCACTGGTGTCTTTAAAGCTTAGGCATGCATCCAGAATTCATCCCTCAAGTTTTTTGTGCCTTAGAGGTTATTTTAGGGGGTATATGTAAGCAAAGCTGTGATGGATCACCTCAGCAGTTTGTAGGAAACTGAGTACAGAGATAATGCTTTGAGGCGATCTGCACAGGATGTGTTGTTTACACCCTGTATTCTTTTTGTCAGGACTGGCATTCCAGTTGCAGCATGTGCCTGACTGGATACATACCAAAACAAGCATTGCATTCAATGATGGATCTCATGAGGGCCAATACAGTGGAATGATGACATCCTTAGACTTAGACACAATGCCCTTTCTTATAAGTTGAGCAACAGGATGATTTCCACACTACCATAGACACATGTTGATTGAAAGGTAGGTGACTATCCACATACATCCCAAAATCTCTGCCTAGTGGGTCCACTCTTAGTGGGTGTTACCAGTGAGGTGGTTTCATAACATGGCCAACTTCCCAGTGGGTATTATTATGCTTTTTTGGCATTGAGTTTTAAGTCATGACTTTGGTACCAGTCATTGTTCTGTATTAGTAAATGCCAAAGAGGATTGTGTTCAGTACAGAGTCCTAAGGGTCTCTGCTAGTGACCAGACTCATTGTACAGGTTGTCTTCCCCTATCCTAACTTCCTTTGTTCTGTCTGAGAGCCAGCAGGCTATCAAGCATGTAACATAGTGGTTAATGTCTGAAGGCTTTTTATGTCATTATTATTCATATCCATGATAATTCTTTCTATGGCTTTATATATCAGACTAGGCTGACATATGGGTCTGTAACTCCCAGAGTACATTGGTAGAGCACATCTCTGCAGAGGGATGGCCATTGCTGTCCTCCATTCATATGGCAAAAACCCTGTCTGGAGGCTATCATTAAATAGTGACTCCAGAGGTCCTGAAAGGTCATGCTTCAGGCCATTTAGGGGCATCCTGGGCTATTATTGGAGTCCATTGATGTGGTGTTCTTAGCATTAAACAACACATTTAGGACCCTCTCCATAGTGATAATTTTTGGAGGTTATGTTTGTTGGTATTCCTTGGTAGGCGGTTGGGGGGGTAAGCTGTAGCTGAATTTGTCAGTCAGTAGATTTGCTATATCTTTTAGCTCCATGTAAATGTCTCCATTCTCTGAACTGGCTTTGGCAAACCAAATTTTCCCTAATAGTTGATTGGTTAACTGATGAGAGAGTCTTTATCATGCTGGGCATTGCACTTCTAATTTTAATTATGACTTTGTTTTTACTTTTGTTGTACAATTTGTTTATGTTTGAATCCCACCAGGATGGTTTGTTTTTGACTTTCTAATGGACTTGCTTCAGACAGGCACAGCTGTCTCTATGCATATATTAATATGATTGTACAAGGTTTCTCTGTACGATTATGTATAGACAACTGTGTTCTCTGGGCTTGGAGGAGCTTAAAATTTTATCAGATAATTACTCAATAACAGCTAGTTTGCCTTAGAGCCCTTTGTAACTGTTTCTGGATTTGCTGATATTACACTATTAATTTTTATTTTGATGGATACAGCTTTATGGTCTTACCGTAATAGAGAGGACACTACACTGGGAGTGCATCATTCTTCCATATTACCAAATCCAGTATGTTTGCACCCCAACTTGGCAAATCGAGTAGCTATTCCAGAATGTTTGTGTTTACAAAGTCCAGGCATTTTGGGGTCATGCAGGATTCCCAGCTTAAAGAGGGTAGCTAAAGTCAGCCATCAATATGGTCTCCAGTAGGTCTAAGTATGTTATGGGCTTCATGGGTCATAAAGGGTGATCTCTAACTTGCAAGGACATGATACCCCTATAGAACTGTACCTATGGTAATTCGGTAAAACGGAGAGCTCAAGTGCATCATTCTGTTTGACCAACCTTTAGGTATGTTTGTTTTTTATGTAGATTGAGACATATCTATATTTAGTTTCTGCCTGTGCAGTAGCTGGTCTAAATTTGTGGAAGACATTGTATTGCTGCACTGCCAGGGTGCCTTCCATGGCTTTAAACCACCTCTAAGTAACTGCACATGTCTCATCATTCTTCCAAGTCAAGTAGAGCTTAGAGGCAGTTGAATTTCTTGTTTAGGCTCCTAGCATTGAACAGTAACACATTTAGATTCTCTTTGGTCAATTTTGCTAAGTTGGAAAATGTCACCATGACAGAAGCCAATATACAAAAACCTAGCTGGGACAGTTGCAGACCATCCTTGGCAAAAAAACGGGGCCAGTTGACCATATCCTCCCATACTAACACTGTACCCCTTTTGAATGACACCAGAAGGCAAGCCAATTATTAAAGTCAATCATCTTCTGTTTATATTATGGTATAATCCTTGGTAAAGGTAGAACGCTGCTCAATACTATATACCAGCCTGGGAAAAAGGATCTATAAGCTCAATAATGCATCTCTTCTTGCAGTCCAGGGAGGTACATCTCAGGTCATGTACACCCACATAGACCATGACTAAGTCATACTGGTACTTGTGGTTCATTGACCTGAGTTCATGAGTGACTTCACAGATCCTGATCCCTGATAGGCAGCTGACCATGATTTTCTTCTTCTTCTTCAGCCTGGTGAGTGAGTTATTCATATGTCTCACAGAGTCTACTATGACAAGAGTACTGGGTAGCATGTTGGTTCACCTTCCTAGCTTTGCAGTTGAGGGTCCATGAGGTGTGGTTGTATGTGTGGTGTTGGGAGTTCTTACTGTATTCTGCTTTTGGTTTTGCTGAGGATAATTTATGTGGCCTGAGAGAATGGGAGGTCTGGGCTTTAGGAAGATTGTTTTTTTACTGTCTCTGCATATGTTGGTGTATGTGTCAGGTACATACTAATGCATGACTGGTGATTGTACAATCCAGTCAAAGCTCATGACTGCCATTGTGATGTCCTAAGAATTGTGCAGGCAGCTCATCATCAGTGGTCAGGACTCTCTAAGTGCTATGGATTATTCAAGGATGCACAGGAGAATGCACACATAGACCAACAGGTTCACATGAATTCAATTATCTGTGCAAGAACTATTGCTGCAACTTGTCCATGCCATATATAAAATATAGGCACCACACATGATTTGTGCACATATGCTCCATCAGTGTCTGCTGTCCAGCACTATGCCAGTAATGTCTTATGGATATATGGTCTCTTCCCACTTCCCTTTGTCATCCCATGGCTGATTCTGATTTTCCTTTGAGTCCTAATATCATAATATCAACAATATGCTGGCACAGATTTAGAGACAGATGGCTGGCTGCTCATACCTGATGGTACACTCCTTTCCTGTTGTATGCCATACATGTGTATTTAAAATGTATGCACACTGTGGCTGTCAGACAGTCTGTTTATAGTCTCCTGTCTTCCCTGTAAAGGAGACAGTCTCTGAGCAGTCTCTGGTATGCAGCGGTCATAGTGATTTATAACGATTTCTGATTTTTGCTCATTTCAACTTGCATACCCTGTTCTGATTCATTATTTGACATATTTTTCCTTTGTTTAAACAAGTATCAGACATTACAAAATGGAGGTGCAGTCAATACAGTTCTAGCTGAAGTGCTAAAAACATTCATAAGAATGCACATGTAAAGTACTTCTCTAAGGCAGCAGTGATACATGAAGCCACAGACTCATGCATCAAACAGGAACTCTATAAACTGTTGTGCGGTGGTACAGTGGTAGCGTTGTTACCTCACAGCAAGAGGTTCTCCTGTTCGATTCTCGGCTGGGCTTGGGAGTGCCTTCTGTATGGAGTCTGCATGTCCTTCACGCGGTTGGGTAGCATTCAAAAGACATGCGTGCGTAAATGGCCGTGCCTTTGTTGAAGGTTAAGCATCAAGCTGGCACCTCTGCGTTTCGTAAAAATCTGCTGCCAATCATTAGCGGACTAGAGTTCCGCTGTGGCAACCCCTTACTGGAAAAAGCTGAAAGACAAACAACAAAAACAACTAATGAAGAATTAGTCACCAAAAGCATGTGTCCATATAAAAGGCATGTTCATGAGAGGTGCTTGATTTTTGTATTTCTTTTAGTCATGACTTAATAACTGACAAAGACACTTCAGAACATATAAGACATTACAGCATAGTATGTATCTTTTCCTATTTTAAATCACATTTTCAGATAAACTCAAAAATACTTCAAAAATGAAGGCTACTTTGAAATAAAAGATTTGCATATATTCCATGATTATCCTTTCAACAAATGCTGTAATTTTTCTGGATTTTATGTTTTTCAGGAGACGAGATGAATCCCTTGGTAATTTATTACTGATGTTTAATCCAGTGATTCATATTAGATTTTTCTAATATAAACTGTCATTATGGAGTTATAATTTGTTTTTAACATTGAAAAAGACCACAGCTTGAGAGATTTCAGTAAAGCTTCAACACTAGTACTTAACAATAATACTAATCCTGCAAATTGCAATAGTAAATAATAAATGAGGTGTTTCATTACCTGAATAATTCAAAGCATCTATTAAAATATCATCATTACTTTCCACATTTGCTTCATCTTTTGCCTTGTTTGCTAAATTTTTCATGAGATGATATTAATACCTTTGTAATAAATATGAAGTTCACTGCCCCTAGCAGTTTATAATTTCATATGCATAAATCCTTGTCTGCCTGCTGAGACTATGTCAATAATTTTAAAAGACAGTCAATCTTGCATGTAATCATTTGATATCAAGCAGAATGCCTGGATATTTTCTGCATCTTTAACTTGTTTTTAAATGCACTAAGAAAATCACTGTTGCATTGCACAGTATGTCGATACCTCAGTATATAGCATATATAACAGTTGGTATGTGCAGCTATCTTTTCAATGATACCAGCAATAATAAGTGGATTGTCTTGAAATTCATGAAATGGAGCATTAATTAAACACTAGAAGCATTTTACTATCAAAATAATTGTCATAGGTGTTGAGCAAGCTCATTGCTTTAATACACCATAAAGCCTAATGAAGGTATCAGTTGACCTGCTTTACTCAGAACATACCTACTGAGATTCCATGACTAAGTAATGAAGTAAAGCCACATTATAATATTAGAATCAGTAGATTGCTAAACTCATAAATAAAATGACAACATAGCATTTTTTTTTTGCTTGGATGCTGCAGGACATTTTGTAGTTCAGCTGTTTAAAAATATATCTTGTAAACATGCTGGCATAGTTAACACACATATTGTCTCTTCTGCTGTTTTGTTTGGCCATTGTGAAACAAATAATACAATGTATGAATTCTACTATAAAAGAAAATGTGGTTCATGTTATAATGTTTACAGCGTCGTGCAGCATTTGTGGAGTGCCATGTCTGATGAAGTTGCCTTCATGTGAAGCATTAAACAAAATCCACAGCCTAGTTTGGTGTTAAAGCTCTCTTGTCACTAATTAGAAAGGGCAGGGTATTTCCTTGTGTGGAGGACATGCCACTATGCCCAGCCTTTATAAGTATCACTGAGCATGTTCTCTGAAGCTAGACTCTGTCTCTATTGGGACTAACATGTCATCAAAAATGTTAAGATGAAGAAAAACATTGACAGAAGTAATACAAAATCATGAAGGTCAAGGAGGACATGCTAATACATATTAATAATGCTTTTTAATAGCTGCTGAGGAGCTATTTAAACATGTTGCTGTTTACTTTGAGTAAAATATTTCAATGCGTCAACTAACCCCAGTGTGTACATAGTAAAGGCTAAATGTCTCAAGAGAATCGTATGAAAATTGCAATTTAGATTGCAGCAGAGATGATAAAATGAAATTTGCTGCTACATTCCAACATATCAGAATATTCTAGTGAAATCTGCACTCACAATATTAACTAGAGTTGCAGATTAACTAAATTCATGAAGCATGTATATTTTATGTAACATAGATGTATCACTTAGTATGAAGCAGAACCATTCTCTTTAGAATGTAATGCTGAAACAAATGACATATAGCGATTTGAACATACAGTTCTCAACATGAGACAATGACAAATGGCTAAACAAACTGATAAGCAGTATTTTCAGAATGTGGTGAAAGTAGAGTTATAAAGTAGCTAGAAAAATAATGGGCTTAGTGCATTTAAAAATTCATCTAGAAAATATGATTCCAAGCAGTGATACATAAGAGCAAATTTAAAGTATGGTTAGCTGATATAGTTACTGGGTATTTTAAGGGTTTAGATTTGTTTATTCAACTTATTTTTTCAAGTATGTTATGTCTGCCTATAATGAAATGATACATGCATTTGTCTTTTGTGTGAATGTGATTAATATGCCATAGTCTGGCAAAGCAGAGTTGCAGAATGAGTTAAAAAGTTTGATAAAATTATAACATTCAGGCCAGGATACATACTTTTAAGTTTTGATAGTGCAGAATATTGGAGAATGTTTAGAAAGCAATAGTCACTTTTGGTTATCAAACATATCAGGAGTTTAACATTTATTAAAAGCATGTAGTTTGCTAGGATATGCAATACAGTGTATGACATATGCAAGATAATCATCTTTTGTTTGTACTGTAGCATCATCTTTGGTGAAAGTAGAATGCTGCTCAATGCAAGGCACATACCTAACACATATTCAGAGAGATCAACAATATCTCTCCTCATATAGTCTAGGGAAGTATGTATCAGATCATTAATGCCCACATGGGCTATTATAGAATCATACTAGTACCTCTGTTGTTGTGAATGGAGTATGTACATAACTTGGAGGATCCTGGCTCCAGATAAGCAACTGACCCATTATTTTCTCCATGTCCAGCATGATGACTGGGGCATCTGTGTATCTTACAATGGAGTTTCCCATGACAAGAGTCCTGAGTAATGTGCTTACTTAGCTTATGGGCTTTTCTCTTGGTACTACAATAGGTTTAGGGGTATGTGTGGTGTTTGGTGTTGCTTTTGGTGAGTGTTTTTGAGACTGCAAAGGACAGGGTTTATATTTATAGACTTAGGCAGTCACTGAAGCTTGAGAAGATTGCTTTTTAGTGCCTCAGCATAAGTTGTTCAATGTGTGCAGTGGACAGTATGTGTGGTGGATGTAGTGTGTTCTAGACAACCTTGTTTGTATGCAGGATTTTTGCCTCCAGCAAAATTGTGTATGTGCATCTCTCACATACTGTTTGTTTCATCAAGGATTGAATGGTTGCCTGTGAACATGAAACAATTGCTACATTGTCTCAGGATGCCCATATCTGCCAAGCTAGCTATGGAGACATTCGGCTTGTCTTGAACTATATCTGAGTGGGCTTCTGTAGGTTATGGACTGGGTTATGCAGAGATCTCCTTGGGTGGTCTCTGTGGTTTGGCACAAGACTAGGTTAAATTGATAGTAGTGATGTTTAACACAAACTAGTTTCAACTCTAAGGGTAGTTTTCTAGATAAAATTTACTATTCAGGTATCTGCATCTGTGCACGACACTGATGACCTCTTGATGAAAAAACATCAAAAAAGATTGCTTAAGAGAGTAATGCTGCAAAGAACAACTTAAACAAACTACCTGTACAAGGCAACTTCAAGTATTAGGGACCTGCAAAATGATTCAAAGGCAAAATCAATATGCAAAACTAATAGTTGGGAGGTTGGCTTAATTGTTAATGTGTCTACCATACAGACACAAGGGGCAGGGTTTGATTCTCACATGAGGTAATTGGCTAGGCTTAAAGTAGCCCACAAGGGCAGTTAGCATACTAAATATGAACCTAAAAAGCAGTCACACTCTGAAACAGTTAAATGAAGAACAAAACAATTTAATACATCTTTTATTGGCCAAGGATGGAACAAGTTGACTGAATTGCAAAACAGTAAAATAAATCTCTTATGTGCCAAAATTGGACCAGGATTAACTAAGTACCCCCTCAGAGTGTGGCAAGAGTGTCAAACAGATGAGAATTCTGGGAAAATGAGCAGGAGGCAATTTGTGGAGCAACATTGGTTTACTGGGTGGTCACTTACTGTTACAGATATATGGGAAAATTGATAGGAAAAAGACTTATATAGCTTAGACAACAGACAATAGCAATGGAAGAGGGAAGGGAGGGACTTTGGAAGTCAGATTACCATAAGGGACTGAATCCAGACACACAGCTTTTTAAAAACACAGCAAGAAAATGGTGGTAAGATTGAGGAAAAATTGTAGGAAATTTCAAGTTGCAAGAAGTAGACTTCTTAGACAGTCAATGTTAGAGCTTCAGACCTGTGGGTAGAATTCAAGAAACTTTAGCTTAATTTCTCAGTAGGGGCTGGGGCAGATACAAAGAACAGGAGCAAAACAGTAACAAAGTTAACAGGAAGACATTGCAATATTACTTTAACAGTGTCTTCAGTCTTCTAGCTTCATTTACAGTTATAGCAGAACTGTGAACTACTGCCAGATTTGAGCAGATCTTCACATCAAAAAAATCAAGATAAGATAAAATGTCACATGCAGATTCATCAGTCTCCTACTCAAGAAATTAATGCCACAGCAAAGCCATTGAAAAAAGCTAAATGGCTACCTGTGAAAGTACATGCTGACATTCAGCTTGGATCTCTACTATTTAAACTTACCAAAAACGAGACTTCCCCCCAATAGCCTCCAGACTATTCGGAGATGCACTAACAGACAACCTTAAAAATGTTAATCACTCCAGTTCTCAACTACAAACCCTACAAAATAAGCTTCACTGCACAGACCACATTTCTCATTCCTTATTCCCAAAGATGGGAATATCTCCCACCTTTTTCTTAAAGGACATTTCTCTTATCCCATTTTCTGATCAGAAATAAAAGCACCTTCCAAGACTGTAGTGTAATGTAATGTAGACTGTAACTACTATCTCTCGGGTCATATAGCATAACCTCTTCCTACCCTTCTTCCCTGTATATGCTTTGGTCTGACTCTACATTTCCTTCTGATTCTTTCAGCATGCTAACTCTGATATGCACCCTCTAAATAATGTATGCATATATCAAGCCTTTCCAGTCATTCTGTACATACTTTATTTATTTATTTATTTTACATTTGTTGACCGGGCTAGTCTAGCTGGATACATATCCTTTTTCAGTAGAGACCCGGGAAGAAAAGCTCCCAATATTAAGAAAAGTATCACACTACAATTAGATAGAAGTACTACATTAGTAAGATAACAAAACAATAAGACATCTATATATACATGCTAGAAGCTTGAACAAATCATTTGCTGAATTGGTCACATGACATGGGTACATGTGGAGGAAGTAAAATGCTAGATAATAACTTGAGAGGGAAGAAGAAAGTAAAGGTACTGTGAGACTTCCATGTATCTATTGCCTTTATTATCCTTTTGTCAGTCACTCTTCATATAACATCATGTATCATTTGTGTTTTTCCCAGGCTAAGACTAAGTGATCTACCCTGGTTAACAAATTTAAAATAAACTAAAAGTTAAAGATACTGGAAAGATATGTACATCACCTTCTTGAGCAAACTGCATGCAATGAATATGCCTTCATTTCCCAGGATATTACTCTTTATCGGGCATCATACTTGTATAATCCATCTAACTATTTGGGGAAACCACTTTGATTGATATCAGATTTTCCAATGGAAGGAAAAAGCTCCAGATTATTTTTCTCCTAGAGCATGGGGAAGCTAGGCTTCCCTAATTTTCTACATGTCTGAAAGTATCAGTACCCTGGTAGCATTGTAGAAGCAAACTAACACTCCATCCCTTATAAGTTTATCCATAACTGCATGAAACACATATAAAAGACATTAACTCCATTCACAGAAGTTCTCACATGACATGGCATCCTGGATACATAGAAATGCATCTCAAGAATCATCACATTTGGTTTATACAAGCAAATCTTCATCACAGGGCATGGGATAACAAATTATGTAAAGTTAAGCAATTCCCTTATATACTGATTAAAGAGGATCGGGTAAAAGATTTTCAAATATATTTGGAAATTATGAGATAATAACATTTCAGACTGGGTCATCCACCCCCAATCCTGGATTGGTTGTTAGAAATATATGCAAATAGCTAGTGTTATATATATACTTTTTTTCAATAAAATCTAGGCATAATAATTGGGAAAATCTAATTGCTTTTCAAAACCTTATTAAGATCAACACTATATGGAAATGTAAAACTTGGATGATGTCAAAAACTAAATGGGAGAAATGTCTGCATGTCACTATTCAATCCAAGAGTTGGGCTGACATTTCAGTCACTAAGATCTATCTTTATTGAGATACACTCTGATGAAATGACTATGTGTGTCAATGATCATCAGTAGGATTTTATTTTTTTTTCTGCATATTGGTTTGCCATAGAGATTTGTTGGCATTCTCATAAAGTACATGCTGATGACATCTGTATGGAATGATTATGTTTAGAAATTCAAAAATTATGGGATCAGATTATAGAGCAAATAAACCGGACTGTGAGTCAGGGACTTTGAAACAGAGGACATATCTGTTTTTGGCTGTTAGGCCAAATACCGACACATGCTCCCATTCCAAAATGCATTATTACTGGATTAGAGTGGTCAGTGTTATACTATTAGCAATTATACTTAAAAGTAAAGAAGCTTCTTTGGGACTAATTTCCAATATTCCAAGAATATTGCAGTAGACTAATGCTGCATCTAATAATGTACTATACATGTTTCCATGGGGTCATTGTTGGTATGAATTGTTGCATGCTTGATCACAAATGTGGGAATGTTTGCATATCTTGCATGCTGTTGTTGTCTTCCTTCAACCTTGTGTTTTTATGTTTTATAAAGATGTACTTTAGCACAATGGTATAACATTTTCAAAACAATCACATGAAAAACTGCAGCTCCAACGGTAGCTGAAGGGAAATACAGAAATATCAAGATCTGGTAAGCCTCATAATAAAAATGGAGGGCAATTAAAAGAAAGACATTTAGTAAGATAGAAATTAATCAAGAAACTGAAGTGAAAGGCCATCTACAAAGTAAAAAACTTAGCACAGAAACTCTGATGCTAGCAGTATCATAGCATGACGGCCAATGAGTATCCAGATGAAGGAGTAACAGTCAGATGAGGATGTATCACAAGAAAACAAGCTACAAGGTAATGTTCTCAAAGTTTCTAGAGCAGACTTGCACAAAAATACAGTTAGAATAATACAGCATGGGAAAGAACAGGTAGATGGGAAAACATTGACACAAGCAACATTGCAAAATTATAGGACAATGAGGCCCCTGATAAAGGATCAGCAGATATAGCAGTATGCATCTAAAAAAGATATGCTACTGGGCAATGTTCTGTAAACTTTAGCAGACCCATATGAAAGTCTATTTAGTTAATTAGTTAGATATTCCAGTAAAAAACAAACAAAAAAAAAACAAAGCAAAGATGTTCTTATTCCATAAAAAAAGTTGCCTAAGGAAGACCAGCTTGATTTAATGGATGTACATATTATGTTAGCGTAATGAAAAAAATTTATGACGCATAAATTAAACCTAAATATTAGAAGACTTTTAAAAGAGATACATTTTATTTATTTTATTTATTTATTTATTTGCAGTTTGTTTGCCAGGATAATCCACTGGGCCATGAAGAGCCCATTTTTAATGGAGTCCTGGGGAGAAAAGCTCCAGAATAGTACAGAAAATCAAAGTAAATACAGACAGTAAAAATACATAATAGTAATATGCAGAATGCAAAATACATGCATAATAGTACAGAAAATCAAAGTAAATACAGATAGTAAAAATACATAATAGTAATACACAGAGTGCAAAATACATGCATAATAGTACTACAGAGGATTTTTTTTTTTTTATTCTTTGCTAGAGCTGTAGCTTATAGACACACTAGGAGTTTATTTATAGAAAGTAATAGCTTATGGAGGGAGATTGAGGTAGGGGAAACTATGTAGGATGGGAACAAGAACATTCCCACTGTGAAGAAAGGTATGAGTGCAGTAAGGATTTGAAGGCAGATAGACTATTAGTGGTTCAGATGAGAGGTGGGAGAGAGTTCCAGTGTCATGCTATTGAAAAGGATAATAGATGTTTACCTGGTGGATGGGCAGGTTTGTGCAATTTTATTAGGTTTTGTGATTTAGACCTTAGACATCTGTTAGGTTGATGAATTTGGAAAGTATAGGCAAGAGAAGGGCACAGAGAGGGGCTAAAAATAATTTTGTGAGCTTGGATCAGTTGATTATAGTTGAGATAGTCGGGTAGCTCAAGCCAGTTCAGTTGGTGTAGGGAGTTACATTGATGGGTAGAGGATCTATGGCCGGTTGCAAACTTTGAAATTTTATAGTAGCAGGAGGCAAGTTTGGACTTGAGGGAAGATTGTAGACTAGTGAGGATAGAGGCTCCATAAAGGAGGGAAGGGATAAGGTATTTAGAAGCTAGAGCAAGCATGGAGGGAGAAGAGAAATAGCAAATGAGGCGGTAAAGTAGGCTTAGTTTGTTGTGTGTTTTTTTTGATATTTACATGTATGTGGCTATCAAATTTTAGCTGATCGTCAATGAGGACTCCTAATAATTTAGCAGCAGGGACTATTTCAAGGACAGTATTAATGTGGCTACTGATAGAAAAAGAGGTTTTGTTGAGGGAGGTGGCACTAGATGGGGTAAATATTATTAGCTTGGTCTTGGTTGGATTGAGTGCCAAATGGTTGTCTAGCATCCATTATTCAGTAGATGTGAAGGCATTCTGGGTTAATTTTGCTAAAGAGGAAGTAGAGGTATCAGAGCAGATTATTGTTGAGTCATCAGCATATTGGATAAGGTTACAGTTAGGAATGGCATGGTGAAAGTCATTTATAAAGATAAATACAGTAATTAGGACTATTAGGAAAAAGTAATATGATATAATAGAAATAAATAGGCTATATTACCATTCAGCCAAACTAATAACAAAGTGTTACCACAAAAATGTAAAGTAACAAATGAAATGAACAACAGAAGTAAAACACCACAATGAACGCATGGGATAGATAAAAATATAAAGCAACTAAGATAAAAAAAGTATCACTGTTTGAGGTACACGGTGAAGGAAATAGACCGTCAAAAATTCTTAGAAAGTTAGATCTTGTAAAAGCAACACACGCAATATTGAAACAGATAAGGATTTGTCATATACAATTTTCAATAATAAATATAATAGCACAATCACAAAAATGGAAGATATGCAGGTAAATATAAAGAACGTTCAAAACAAACAATTCACAGTAGACCAACAAAGTTTTACAGAGAACTTGGAATCAAAGCAAAAGCAATAGAAACACCACCAAAATGAAGAAATAGGCAAGTTTTATAATTATTATGAAGACTGTTGAACATAACAAAGATGCTGAATGGAAAGGAAAGTTAAAAGAAAGAGAAAAAAGCTGTTACTTAGAGGATATGAAATTGGAGGAAACAGAAGCCCAAAAAATTGAGACAAAATAAAAAACTCTGGCTCCAGATACAGTGTCTAACTTATTCAAAAATTGTCTTTACACAAAGTTTATCCATAAGTCAGATTGCTTATATGCACATCAAAAACAAATACCAACCTGGTTAGCAACAGGGAAAAACACACAAAAACATATTTCTTTAATAATGAACCTACAAGCTGTTACATGGACTACAAACCATGATAACTATAAGAATCAAACAGAGGAGGTTAGAAAGGATTGGGAAGAGAGATGGGATAAGCGATTCCCAAAGAAACAACGGGAGGATATATGGATGTCTCCCGAATATGCAACAAAATCTAGATGATTTAGGATTTTTGCTTGGAAATGTTTACATTGATATTTTTATGCCCCAAGTAGACTCCAGATAATTTTTCCTCAGGTAGATAGCAAATGCTGGAGGTGTGATGGGAAATAAAGAGGTAATTGGGAATATATTTTCTGGGAGTGCAGTGAGTTGGCGGACTTTAAGGATTCCCTGAGGGTTGCACTGTTGGAGCTGCTCTGCGGGCAGACTGGTCTGATGAGGGAGATGATTTTTCTGAGCTATGGTACAGAATGGGAATTGTCTAGACATGGTAAGGCCTTGCTGTCTCTAATTGTGGTGGCTGCCACAAAAGCAACTATTAGAACATGGAAATCAAAATCTAAACCAACTATATTAGAAGTAGTGAACATAGTAATAGAGATGCAACAACAGGAACTGAGACCTTTAGAAAAAAAGGTAGGAGCAAACTACATAGGAAAAAATGGTAACTGTGGGCACAATACATACAGGGGTGGAATGAGGTTTAAAAGAAGACAGGACTTAAATGAGCTATGTAATGTCTGACTGAAAATGATTGGGTAGATTACAAAGGGTCTATATTACCAGATCAAATGTTCAGGTTTTCGAATACCTAAACATTGAACTGATAATATTGAAAGCCAAAAACCGCAAATGTCTGCTTTCACACAGGGAAAGAATTCCCTTGGCCGTAGGAAAAAAAAACCTTTTAAACCCGAATGAAGTGGGGGGCTTCTCCCCCCACACCCCCCTAATTAACTATACCAACTCCAAAATCACTCTACATTGGACAAAAGGGCAAAATCTGCATAACAGCCAAGGGAATTCTTTCCCTGCATGAAAGTGACTGTTCGCGGTTTTTGGCTTTCAATGTTACACATTCGATGTTTAGGTATTCGAAAATCTGAACATTCGATCTGGTAATACAGATCTGATTATAAATAATATATAATGATTGCAACTTGGGAGTGCATCAATATGGCTTGTGATGTAAAATGCTTGCAACTAGGATTGCGTCAGTGTGGTTTGTTTGGTGTTTAAAAAAAATAACTTACACACTTTCAACATGCTTTGCTCAGCAAAACAGATGGTTGACAGGTATGCGAAATCAACAACCCCTGGTGTAGAGGAATATGCTCTTACTTTTGGTGATTGTGTGAGCTTGTAGTTAATATTTATAATTTGAACAGGGTGTGAGGTGCAGGATAGATTGCCACCTGCAAATACGGTAGTTTTGTTTTCCATGATCCATGGTTGAGTCTTATAGATTGCAAATTAGTGTGTCAGTCTATTTTTTATTTTTTTTTACCTTTTGTAGTTAATGTTTTTAGTGTCGATTTATTGAAGTTTAGACTAACTTACGAGTATATATATATATATATATATATATATATATATATATATATATATAAAATATATACATACATGCATACACATAATGTAGTCAAGCTTGTTGCTCTCAGACTCATAAACTGCCCCAGACCATATTAATATTTAACAGTGATTTGCATTCATATATAGTTCCTCCCCCACAAAAATCCCTGTTTTCATATACAACTGATATCTGACTGTGAAGAAAGTGGAAGATGCAATGTATTTCAGACTGCTGCTTAGAAATATACACCTGGCCCATCAGAATGCCATAGCAATAATAATGGTAACTTAACAGATATCATTCAAATTCCATTAGTTTTAAGACTGGTGAAATCGCCAACAAAAGACACAAAAGCTTGATAGAATATTGAATGTCAAAATGCACTGTCTTTCCGATAGGCTGAGGCTCACAAGTGCTGGAAAATGAGATGTAACTGCACAGCACAATGGCTGGAGCAACAACTAGTTTAATGAGCAGGACATATTCATTCATGTGAGTACATTATAAGGGTTCCTATCAGCAGAATGAAGACGCATGTTTTTGAATGCGTCTTGGTCAAACTGACAAAACTGAAACTGCAAAATATTGAAGCGGCATGTAAGCGAATTCTTTCCCTGGGCAAGAATTTGCTTGGCCACTAAGGTACTTTGCCATTTTTGGCACTGTAATGCAGTCTCGGAGTTGGTATATATAAGTAGGGGGGGTGTGGGAGGCACAGCCCCCCATGCCGGGGGGCTTGGGGGACGAAGCTCCCCACTTAATCTCATGTTTTAATGGGCTTTCTTTTTTTTTTTTTTGTTGGAACAGTGATTTTTTTCCCTTGGAAAAAAATCGCTGTTCTGACAGTTCGGTTTTGTAAGCTTTTGCTTATATGGGGTCGATTAATCACCCTTTGCTTACCTAAGCATTCAGTGATCTAATATAGATCCCATTATAATGCTGTCAGCACTTATTCTGAGAACAGATGTATATAATCTAATTTTATATAGGTTCATTACTAGGTTTACGACCACGAGGGTCTTTTTAAGCCTAGCCATGCATTTCAAATTTCTTGCAAGTTCTGTCACCCTTGGCAGTTGTAAGTAGGGGCTTCGGAGATGAAACATTTACAAGCAAAGGCATGACAGGTGAACCATTTCCAGGCTGCCTGCGTTCATAATAGACATAGGTGCCAAACCAGGGACACATTTTCTGTTCCCCTTCCAACTGTCCAAGTTACACTTGAACATACAAAGGTAATGGCACTACAGAGTTGCTCATTGTCTCCCCACTGCTGACAGTCAGTCTTTCTAGTTCCTCAATGACATTTCCCTCAAGCAGTGATAAAGGAGAACATTGGACTGTGTGCAACTGCAAATCCAGAATACCGAGTGATCTGGTTACACAAGTCCACTTTTCTCCATTATCACCTTAAATTGCTATTACCCCTAAATAATAAAAGAGTACAAAATCTTTCTATTTCTACTGAGCATATCTCCCAGCTGTCCCAAAGCTGGCTCAAAAATTTGCTTTGTAACACCTAATAATACATCTAAAACTGGTAATTTGGGAAAAATGATAACTAATGACAATAACTAGAGTTATAGTTTTCTTTTACTTCATAAAATGCCTTCCAATTCACATTGCCTCACTTTGTCAACTTCTCCAGTTGCTTGTAGTAATATTTTAAAAGGTGCCCATGATTATTTCTGGATATGCCCCTGATTCTGCTGGTAAGAGAGAGGTTGAGAACTATTATCCCTAAGAGATCTGACCTTTTCTTAAGTATCTCCCAAATGTCACTGATACTGCCTCATTACATTTTGCCATAACCCTCATAAAATTATATTATTTTTCATTCTTCTTTTTGTTTGGGAAAAGACATGTTGATGCTAAACTTATTGTTCAGTTAATGTATGGATTAAAAAAAAACTGGTCCTGATCTGGGCCTTTTGCCACCTATTTCTTTAACTTGTCCATATCTCTCAACTCTCAAGATTTTTGCAGAATGTCCAGATTTTTGCCTCATATGTTTGGTCTGTTCCTCAAAAAATGTGTTACTTTCTGGCACTTTTCTGAGGAATGAAGTAATTAAATGACAGACATTTGAGTTTCAGACTTCATATCCTCCAGAAAGTGCAGAGTAACACAAAGCTTGTTATTCTAGCAACTTTCTAAGTTTATAATAGCACTATTTAAATGTGTGCCTAGATTTTAGTCTTTATAACCCTTTATTTTTGGCTTTGTTCAAATGTCTTGCACTTAGAGGTATCTCTTTGTCGCTGTTTCTTGAGCAGTGAAGTTGAGAGCTGTTAATGAGATCATATGAAGCAGCTATGCAAAACAGTGGTGTGGTCCAGTCTTCAACATTATCACCCTTCCAACCATGCTGAGGCAGCTACAGAATATCTCCCGGATACTGCTTCTCAGAACAGAACACATAAAAGTTCTGCCACACATCATGAGTAGAGGTGGTTGCTCATTAGTCGGGCACATGCACATGAAACTTTACATGATCAGAAGGAGAAACTGCAACCAAATTTTTTCTTTAAGTTTTGCATAAAATACTTTTCAACCTCTCAGTGCAAGAAATCTGGAAAAGGCATGAAAAAATGGCTGGGGGACTAAGGCACAAAAATAGGGACAGATTTTAAATATTGGTCTTATAAAATTAGAAAGTTGCAAGAGTAACAGGGGTTGTGTTAGCATACATTTTTGAATGATTTGAAGTCTGAAACTCAAATGTATGTCATTATTTGCTGACTTCAATCTTCAGATCATCCCAGTGATTTGCCAGAAAACCACAAATTGTATGAGGAATGGACCAAAAATACGAGGCAAAAATTTGGACATTCTGAGAAAATCTGGGCAGTTGAAAGGTATAGCATCCTGCATACTCATTCAGAGAATAATACTCAGAATTATTGTTTCAAAGGGTATCACAACTGTCTTTTAACATAGAGAGATCAAAAGACTATGGGTTCTAGTAGGGTTTATCTTACAATACTGACACTACCCTACAGCATAATGAGGCAGCCGCACTCCAGAGTGTGTCTATCAAAAGGTGATACCTAAAACTGTTGACCCATCATTTCAGCTGCTGGTAGTTTAGCTGGATATAAAGTATCACTTTCCACTTATAGAAAGAAGCAAGGGTACTTTGTTCAGAATAATCTTATTAAAATTTAACTGATAGTAATAATAAAAGCAGGCTCCAATTGCACTTCTCCCCCAATACAGTGAGTCCAGAAATGCAAGGATAAATATATACTAAGGCTGACATTGCTGTATCTGAGACAGTTCCCCTTCTTTGATATAAAGTGATCTCAGAGTTAATTTGCATAACAGTGGAGACTTGTGGGAGTACTGCCATTCATATTAGTGGGTGCAGAGAAGATCCCCTCAACAAAACAAATTTCATTCATTGCTGTTTTTGCTGCAGGATCACACATAATTCTTCACAAGCTATGGGACTCTTACTTTTTGGTCTCAGACTTCCAGTAGAACATCAATAAAAACATACACAAACACACACACACACAGATACACACATACACTGTGTGTGTGTGTGTACTATAACTGGTGGCTACAGAAATATCCAGGTTGAAACCCTCAACCTTGAATACAGGTAACAAGAACCTGAATTCCCCACCATCACCACTTCTGAAAAGCATTCAGATTTCTGCCTCATCTGGTTTTCTGGATTTTCAGGCACTTGAATTTCAGACTTCGTATTCTTCAGAAAGTATATGGTAACACAAGACATTTTATTCTAGCAATTTTCTAAGTTTATAATATCAATATTTTAAAATGTGTTCCTATTTTTGTGGCTGTATTCCCCCATTATTGGCTTTGTGCAGGTTTTTTGTGCTAAGAGGTTGAGAGCTATGGTGAGAACTGAATTCACTGAATCTGTTTGGGGACTGTATTCCCCCATTATTGGCTTTGTGCA
Source organism: Protopterus annectens (assembly GCF_019279795.1). Classification (NCBI taxonomy): domain Eukaryota; kingdom Metazoa; phylum Chordata; order Ceratodontiformes; family Protopteridae; genus Protopterus; species Protopterus annectens. The sequence continues at coordinate 1,227,373,997 of NC_056735.1, forward strand.
GTTTTTTTTTTTTTTGCGCTAAGAGGTTGAGAGCTACGGTGAGAACAACTAAATGATAGCCATTTAAGTTTCAGTCTTCCTGTCTTTCAAAAAACAGCGAATTTGGCATAATGATATGTTGCTCTCACTGTAGTGCACATTTTTCTGGGGCCAAGACTTGGCAGTGAAATGCATGCTGATAACACAGCATTTTATTCTAGCAACTTTCCAAGGTTATACAAGCAATGTTTAAAATGGGTCCCTGGGTTTTGGACTTTTGCCCCCCCCCTCCAATAAATTCTGGCTTTTTCCAGATTTTTTGTGCTCATGTGCTGCAAAGTTGAGAGATACAGTTGACTGTCGAGTGGATTTTACAAGGAGCTAAGAGCTTCAGGGGAAGAGATGTTTAGTGCTGCTTATGCTGAGCTAGCATGCATTGTTAATAGTGCAACAGGTAGTGTAATTGCTTTTGATACAGAAGGCTGTGGGTTCTACTCCCACAGTATGTAGATGCATTGCTGATACTCTCCTGTGTTGTACTTTTAAAGGGGGTGGATGCTGCTGTCCTGAGAATGTCCTCTTTGGCAGAGATATCTAGTAACTATGAACCTGTTATCAGTTTGCCATCCATTCCCTATTGCAATATTACTAGCTTATCATTTAACAGGCACTTTATGTATAGATGAAATAATGAAATATAAAGTTGTCTGCTAGCAGCAACCTCTTCATTAGTTACAGATCTCTTTAATGTGGAATTATTTAGATGACTTTTACTTTTGCAGAGATTGTGCACATTTTCTGATACTGATGGATTGTAGAAGTTTGAGTAGACTTTTATGATGGAAATGTTCTGAACTGGGTAGTTTTGTCATTACTGGTGCATGTGTTTTGTTTCATTGTTTACTGGAAATATGTTCAAAACAGTAAATTTAAAGTGCCCTCTAACAACAAAGAACACATGTATCTTTTAATGTGCAAGGCCTATGATTTGAAAAAAAATAAAAGTTAATCTGTATATGCCACTGACCAGATGTATTTTCTTTGAATGTGGGTTTCAATGCTGTTTTAATGAATGCGAGTTTCAAGGGCAGAAAAGTTGTAATGCTAAATCTATTTTCATTGTGAGACTGCATTGCTTTGTTTAGCAGATGTCTCTTAGTGTGTGTGCTGTAAAATGTAAAATAAAACTTTTAAATGAAATACAAATCATTTTAGAAGTAAAGCAGTATGCACTTTACAGTGTTTGTGGTAAATGGGGTGAAATAGCCAAGTAATGGGACAATGGAATGGCTGCAGGTGGGAGGCCCCATTCAACCATGATTTTATGAGGGGGGAATGGCAGCAAACTCAAAGACAGCCCCGGCTGAACTATAACTCTTAACTGTCCAGATTTTCACAGAATAAATAGATTTTTGCTTCGTATTTTTGGTTTGTTCCTCATAAAATTTGTGGTTTTCTGGAAAATCATTTAGGAATAAAGTCACTAAATAATGACAGACATTGAGTTTCAGACTTCATACCCTTCAGAAAAATGCATGCTAAAGCAAGACATGTAATTCTTTCAACTGTTATATAACAGCAATTTTTAGTACTGTCTGTACGTCCCCCCAATATATTTGGTCTTGTCCAGATTTCCTGCATTAAGAGATTGAGAGGTACCCACAAATAAATCACTTTATAGAATTAGGTATATCCAGACCTCTCAACTGTCCTCGACTTTGGCTCTGAATGTTGCTCTCCCCCTAATAATCCCTCCGGAAAATGGCAATTTTGGAAGAAAATGTGGAAAATTTGCAATTAAGAAATAATTGTAATAATCAGAGTTATAGATTACTTTTATTTCAGAAATGCATGTAGATTCTCTTATTTTGTCAGCTGCTCAACTTAACAGTACTAATATTAAAAAGTGTCCCTTCTTTGACAGGTTCACAGCTGTATTGTGTGGCTATTTTATATTTTTGCATCACATTTTTTGGTCCGTTTTTCATAAAATTGTGGTTTTCTAGCAAATTAGTGGCAAATCATTAATGAGTGAAGTTAGAACATAATGATAGACATTTGAGTTTTAGATTTCATACCCTTCAGAAAATTCATACTAATGCAAGACCTACTATTCTATTATCTTTCTAAGTTTATAAGAGCAATATTTAAAAATTGTCCTTATTTTTGGACCTTTTTCCTACTTCTATTTATGGCTTTGTTCAGATTTCTTGCGCTGATGTTGAGAGGTATGACAAATGTATCAGGGCCATCACCGTCAGCCAGAGACATTTCAAATTGTGACATGCTTGTTGCAACCCACTCCACCATGTAGTGACTCTGGATGTGTCCAACCAAGGCAAGGAGCAGTCATGCAGTGTAAGTCTGCAGAGTATCCCCCCCATCCAGTGTAGACACAAGTACTATAGTGGGTTTTCATCTGTCCTTGATGTTGCAGAATGTTCTAGCTTTCTGTCATATTTTTACACTGTTGATTTATGCTTATTATTATTCAGAAAATGCATGTGTTGCACTGCCTGTTGCTCTAAGTTTAAGTAGCAAGGCTTTAATGGCCATCATGTAAGCTTGTCTGAGATTGTAAGATGCAAGTAAGCTTTAATAAGCATACTGTTAAAGGATTACCAACACTGAAAGTCTTTTTGTTGTTGCCATGCAGAGAATATTTACAGAACTAGATAATGTATAAGACTTAGGCATTGAAATGCATATGACACCATTTGTATTTGTAATAAAGGACAGGATTACAATATTTTTAGAAGCTTACTACATTTGTTGGAGACTTGCAGTCATCTTTGCACGCTTTACCAGTAAACTTAACAGAATGCCAATCTATCATGTATGGTCCATAACCTGTGCAGTAATATTTAAGCAATTTATCTTGACCTTGTTTCTTGTTGGCTGTTCATTTTTACTTTGATCATGTTTTCCCCATGAAATAAGTAGATAGTTGTTGTCAGGCAGCAGGTCTTTTTTGGATAAGAAACATTTTTACAGGTGGGGATACCACAGAGATTGCTACTTTCAGCATGTTACTTGGTACTTTTAAAAAGCTGAATATAAATTATAATTAGAACTGCAGTGCAAGGAGAAGTGGTTTGAGTTGAGTGCTGTTTGTTTTTTTATACTTGATTTTGACTGGCATTCCAGAAATGTATTTAAAAAGTAATTTATTTTTTCATGCCTCACAACCTTTTTGTTTCCATCTAGATATTAAGCAAGCTGTCATATAGCCAATGCATTGAAATATTTTTTTCTTCTACACTTCATTTTGTCTTGATTGGACTTTCATAATAACGGTTTGGTACCCAGAGCAGCATATTTAATTAAAGTCCCCGTTTTTGTGGTTTTGAGCATAGCCCCATCCCTTTCTAGTTGACCACACCCCATCCTATTGCCCCCACCCGTTCATCTGTCTCCAGCAGCCCCCTTTTGATTTGAAGTCACCAGCCACCACTGGAAATGTTTCAATGTTTTCAAAGCTATCACACACTTAACACTGTACAACAACAGTGTCCTGAAACTGAATGTATTTTTTATAGAGAAATTAAAATACTGTCAGATACTGTAATCAACATTTTGTGGTTTTGTGTAGCAGCATGAAATGTATAATTGCTTATAAAGCTGCTACAGCTCTCTGATATCGTTCTGTGATTCCTGCCATATGTATTGTATCATGCATCTAGAGCACAGCAACTCTGAAATGTGCATAACATAGAAGGCTATGAGCAGGTCACTGATCATAACCTGATTATTATGTGTTTGTGACATGTTTCCCAAGAAATTCAACTTGAGAGTGAATTTTGAGAGGCGAATATTGGCATCCATACTGAGAATACATAATTTAGGATTATATGATCAGAGACCTCACCATAAGTGTTGGTAGTACATGGAGCATTATCTGCTCCATGTACTACTAGTTACAGAGAAAAAAGGGTTACTGTTTTGTCCACTTTCAAAGCCATAAAGCTCTTAGAGAGCACTGTTAGAAAGACAGTGTAAGACAATCTCTAATGTTTGCACTCACCTTGTCATACCTCACAACAGTCCAGACTTTCCCAGAATGTTGAGATTTTTGCCTCATATGTTTGGCCTGTTGCTCCTAAAATCTGATTTTCTGAAAAAATCACTTAGGATTATAGTCATTAAATAATTACACACTTTAATCTCAGACTGTATCTTTCAGAAAATACAGGCCAATACAAATCCTGTTATTCAAGCAACTTTCTACGTTTATATGAGCAAGTTAAAGACACAATATCAGCAGAGACAGCAGTCAGAAACAAATTGTTTATTCTGCCACTGCTGTTTGCTAGTCAGTATTGGCTGATTTAACTGCCTACAGCAAGATTCGACCTCAACAAGTTAAGCACAGGGTTCTTAACATTTGTTAAGATCTGGTCTCACACTATAGTAACCCTTAACTGATTTGTCTTTTCCCATTTATCAGAGAGTAATCCCCATGCTGCATGAACTACAAAACTCGATTATTACATCTCTGATTTCTCAGATGTGCATAACAAGCTCTTATTTTGTCACTTTCAGACAGTGATCAGTACGCCCCATATACTATGATCTTGTTACACACCTCCCAAAATTTTGTATAGTTTTATGATGCAGCATACAAGGTAGCCATGACAGAAAAGTGTTAAAAATGTCTGAGAAGTCTGAAAGCTGTAATATACTTCACAGTGCCATGGGAAAGGGGAGGGAGCAATGACAGCACCGTAAAGTGCTAACAGCTTTTAATACTGTTGGTTGTTTTGATGTACACTTCCCAACTTGGAACTGTGTGACAGCACCAAGTGTGTTTTGTCTTCTCACACTGTAAAACACCTTCCACTCCTACACCTTTTTTTCTGGATTATTGACAATATATTTCAGCTGTTAAAACTCTATGTACTGCAAAGAATTGTGATCAGGTTTCTCTGACCATAATCAACATGCTAGGTTTACCTCTCAAGCTTTGATTCTCTCCACTTTCTAGGTGAATTCCTTGACATTCATTTTTTGAACACATTGTAAATTATAATAACCCAGCCATAATCCTCTAGGAGATACTATAAAACAGCTCACTGGAAAAGTGAGGAAGAGTTCCAATGTGTAATCCTGGTGACCAAAGTTCGGTTAACAGGTCAGGAATCAGAGGGCTGGCATATTTGGTGGTTAGAGCATCATTTAATGGATTTTCTTCTCCCAAGGGAAGGAGTGTTTTGTTTCTTTTGGTTTCACCTTCAAAATATTTTTCCAAGGGGAACATGAGAGAATCATCTGCAGTGGTAATGCACACATTGATTAAAATATTCTACAACTGTGTTGATGTCATTGCTTGTCCTGCATGTACATCAGGAAATCAGGAGTTGGCCAAAAGAAAAAAAATCTAAACATTCAAGGATGGTGGCCTGCCCCGGCTTAACCATTACCCCTACTAGTAAGAAGGTTGCAATCGCTGCCCGCACTAAAGGATGGATAATATGTGTAAGATATATGAGACTTGATGCCCAGCAGTAGGGGAAAAAACTAAAAATTTTAGTAGACATTGAAGATCAGAATACCAAAAAATATATATATTATTTTATCATCTGGGTGGAGTTTTCTTTTTTTTTTGCTTACAAAATTACTACCACATATTTATTAGGCAAAATGCATGCAGTGTTTTTTTTCAGTTTTGCTTTTTACATTGTTGAGCTGTATTAATTGTCATCTGCATCACTGCAGTGCTATCAATATGTGAATAAGCCATGTGAGTCCTGTTACCATATGTACTCTGGGAAGACTATATGTGATCCATATGACAATAAATGAAAAAAATATGCCATGCAGAGAAATATAATTACTTTTTCTAGTTGAATGTAGTATGCTTTCTTAAACTGTTTATAGGGAACTTCATTTAAACATAGAATCTAATATGTTCTCTGTGCTTTTATATAAGGCTAGGGTATGATATATATCACAGTATGTGGAAAATAATCCCACCAAAAATATACAGTGACACACATCAAATATACACACGAGTGCATGGGCATGCACACAGACACACACACACACACACACACACACACACACACACACACACACACACACACACACACACACACACACGTACAGTGACAAACGTGAGCACATGCACACAAATTCACACAGACTCAAACACACTCACACACACAAACACCCACACACTCATGCACATACAAGAGTAAACATGGCTACTCTTGCTGAATATGTGGGTATTTGACCACTGGGGATTTTATTCTGTTGTTCTAGATTCATCATTCACTAGTTACTGAATGTTGCAAAAACATTATTATCCCAAACCCCTTCAAATAAAACACCACACACCAAAGTGGCATTTGACAACCTGTATTAAACTTCATAAAACATCATACATTTACTTCATCAATCCAGTTTATTAATCACAATATTAACATCCTTGTAACCATTCATCAGCGCAGCATATCCCAGCTCACCCTGCCAGAATAAGCAGCATCCTTGCCACTGCTCTCTTATTCTTATTAATGAAAGCAGCATCTTACTGCTTGCTTTCACTCCCAAAAGCTCCTTGCATCAACACCCAACACCAGAGGGGTACAGAAGAGGGACAAGCCTCTTCTCCACCTAAGTACCCATCCCCAATGACTAACTAATCCCACATGTCACAAAAAGGAGGAAGTGAGGGTGGGTAGAAAAATCACACCTAAATCTGACCCCTTTCCCAACTACTCACACACAAAACCTCTAAACCCCACCCCTATACCTACCTTACTTCCTCCAGACCTATATTAAATTAACCCGTCATTTCCCAAGCTCAACCTAACGCTTCCCTTTCCCCCTGCCTTAACATCCTTGCCCCACGCCCATCCCCATCCTACCCGCTCTACCCCCATCCCCCTTTCTCTCTCTCTACCTGAAACCTAAACATAAAGGGATCCAGGACCAATGAACCAATAGATGCTGAACCCCATTTATATGTCTTTGTTTACTTCTAACTCAGAAATCACTTCCATTGCTGCTACATCAGGATGATGAACCTTGTATTGCAATACATGCATCTATATAGAGCAGGGAATAGTTATCACAAGTACGCTTCCCATATTATACCTATAAGCATACCAGGCTGATTGCAGAATGAAGCAAACCAGCAGTAAAAGATGCTGATGCTGATTCTTCTTCTTCTTATTTTCTAATTTAGAAAAAGATCTTATCAAAGTGCAAAATTGTAACTAAACTAATTTTGCAAAGACACACGTGCACATGCCAAAACATTACCAACAAAAGGGAAACAGTTTTGCTTAATCTACTGCCTACATGATTCTACATTTCCCTTAGCTGTGCAGAAATCTACTCACTTTATATCTGCATTTCAAACTCTGCACAATAATAATACCCTTTATAATATACTGTTTTATATATTAATTGACATACAGTGTTGGACTGCTTAAAATAAAGGAAAACACAATAAAATGTGACTGCAATAAATGTTAATATGAATTGTGTAATGTAGAATAAAATGGAAAGACTATCCATTACTTATATTTAAATTGTGCAACCCGTTTCTGAGTTGCAAAATAGCCTAATGCACTTTAACTAGTTATTATACTAAGCTGCAGGCAGTTTTATATTGCTGTGTAATAAATATGCTAATTCTAATTTGAGTTTAAATAATACAGATAGTCCTCTGAGAAGCTGCAATGGTGGCAGATATTATTTAAAGCTTGCAGTACTGTAAATCAGTAGGCACCACAGTGATATGATTTCATTCAAAGGCAAAATCTAGTTTTCTGCAGCCTTAATGTTTGTTACAAGTCTACCATATGAATGCAAGACATTAAGACAAAGTGCCCATGGTACTATATATTGCTGCCATTTAGAGTTATTGAATGGTGACTCAGCGGATTATAATTTGTGGGTGACATTGTCACTCTGGGTCTGACAATGAGTATATATATATATATATATATATATATATATATATATATATATATATATATATATATATATATATATATATATATATATATATATATATACCAAAAGCCTGAAATTTCATAAGCCTGAAAACTCAAAAGCCTGAATTCCATAAGACTGAACATAGATAGGATACATATACTGACTGAAGACAACACAAAACAGATTATATTCCACCAAATATAAGCAGGGGGCAAGCCCCCCTGCACCCCCCATGTGGGAGCAAACCCCTCACACCCCCTGCTACATATATATATCTATCTATATATATATATATATATATAAATATATATATATATATATATATATATATATCTATCTATATATATCTCAACTCCAAGATTGCACCTCACTACACTAAAGTGCAATCTTGGAGTTGATATATTTAATTAGCAGGGGGTGTAGGGGGTGCAAGGGGGAATTGCCCCCTTGCCCATATTTGGTGAAAACTGCTATCCTTTGTTTTGTATGTGTTCTTGTGTGTCTTTTTTTGTGTTCTGTATATTTTCAATCTTATGGGATTCAGGCTTTTGAGTTTTCAGGCTTATGAAATTTCAGGCTTTTGGTATTCCGGCTTAGGCAATTCAGGCTTGTGATCATTCAGGCTTCTGAAGTGAAACCATATATATATATATATATATATATATATATATATATATATATATATATATGTGTGTGTGTGTGTGTGTGTGTGTGTGCACCTACTTGATAATCCCTGAGTAAAGGAATATGGAAGCTTTGACTTTTGAATATAAACTAAAATGTAAGCTTTGATGAGGGTAAAAGATAGTAATATTTCAGGTTTTTCCTCTCCATCTCAAAGGTCTTTGGCCAGATTAGAGACTAGTGAATTTTCAAGACAAAATACAGAACTAGTTTAAGATCAAAGATATTTTTTTTTCTGAAGTAGTTAATGATCAGGCTAAAATCAAAGACAACAGTGATTTCATTATAATGTTTGATGACCTGACAATCCTGCAAAGAAACAGCAGTAAATCTAATCTTATTAATGGAGCAACTCAATACTGGACAGAAGCTAATAGTGAAGGTCACATATGAATTAATGAGGTCCCATAAACAGATGAAAAGATGATAGAGCAATATAGATTTGAACTCAGTGCAAATAAAACAAGTGGAAATATTTTTTTGATGGAAAATGGGAAGTAAGTAGTTTTCACTTCAGGAGTTAACACAAAACTAATTCTGATGAGGTTTGGAATTTTAAGGTAAAGGTAAATATACACAATAAGAAACAAAATGGAGGTGTGGGTTTGGCATAATGGTTAAGGTCTCCCTCTCATAAACACAATGTACAGGGTTTTATTCTAACCTCAAAATATTGGCTAGGCTTAAAAATGGCCTTTCAGGGTAGTTAGTGTAATACTCATCTATGAACGTATGAAAATGTTCAAGAAAGCGATTGGTATATTAATGGTACATTATGGGAAGCACATTGCATTAATATCAAAAGATCAAATATCTGAATATCAGAATTAAGAAGTTTGTAAAAGGATTAACAGAATATGGATGTTATATTAGGGAAAGCACATTACAGTAACATCAAATATGTGGATATCAATATTAAAAAGTTCATAACAAAGATGAACAGAATCAGATAAAAATAGATAATGAAGAGGAGAACATTGCATCTAGCCCAGACAGGTATAGCAACAAATTGTCTCATTTTAACTCAGTAAAATGGACAGTTTACTGACAATCCAGTCTGGAATTTGTATTAAGAGCAACTGTTACCAAAAATTTTAGGAGGAAGTATGTGACTGCCCATATAGTAAACATAAGGGATTTTAAATTATGTAGGGCAATAGCAATTGCTGGATACACTTTGGAAATATTTTCAACAGTGACATTGTCAGATTCCAAAAAAAAAAAAAAATGTAGCCAGCCCAAATCACTTTACACTGGACCCAATTTACAGATAACATAAACCATTAGTGCCATCACAACATTGTACAATTCCATTCATACACAAATAAAATAGCAAATAAAATTTATATGATGTGTACATTTGGAACAAATAGAGGAGTAAGATATGTAAGATAAAAAGGTATCCTTACTCAATTAATTTTCCATATTCGTAGTGACAATATATTTTTAGATTTCTATAATATCAACTATCCCAAAAGTACTGAAGGATCCAAATGTGATCTATCATTTATGAAAAAAAAATCTGAAACTTTAAAAGGGTAAATTAAACACTTTCATATATTTATGATTGCCTGAGATCTATTAATAATCAGAGGTACATCAAAAGTGATGATTTGTGGTAAGAATAAATGTCAAATTACATTCATGATTGCTTGTGGTCTGTTAATAATTGCAGATATATCAAAAGTGAAGATTTTTGTTATGAATACCTGTCAAAGATTTAATGTTTACCATGACAGGAAACTACATGAAGAGATAAATTCCTTTACTATCCTAAATATAATCATTGCTACAAATAATAGCTAGACAATGCATAAACACACTGAAGATATAAAACAGAATAAAATCTGCAAGGCATTTCAACGTATGAATGATTCATTATACTAGTCTTTTTGCAAAATAGAACTATGTTCAGAAAAGTAGTGGGAAGCTGTTTAAATCACTTCATAATATTATACAAACATAATTTCTTCTTCCCTGAACTCTTCTTATGAAATGATATTGGGGTAGTTAAAAGTCAAGGATTACCTGGTAGACACGTTTCAATATTGCAAATGAAATTAAAACACTCCCAGAAATTTGAAAACAAAAAGAACATGGTGAAAGTTTTGAAAGAAGAAGGAAAAAATATATTCAGCAAATGAAAGAATCAGAAAAATATAAATTCAGAAAATAACTCAAAGGTTCTAAATTCTATGAATTAAAGAATTTTGAAAATCAGTTAAGGAAATATGTGGTACTAAGTTAAATCTATGTACCGTAAGTAAATAACAAAAAAGTTTAGATGAAGTTAGATATGGAAGAAATTAGAAACATTAAATTCTTAACTTTTAGGCAGGACATTTAAGCTATGAGAATAATGTATCCAATATATATGGTTTTAAAAAAACAGTGAATAATACAACAAAGATATGTATTTGAATGGCGAATGAAAGTTTATGGAAATATAGCATCAGGAAAAGAACAACTTGGAAATATGAATCTTTGAATCAAAAGAAAATGGAAGATTTACTCCAGGAACTAAGTGCCCCAATAATTACCAAATAAGAAAAGATTTGTGACACAAGCTATGAACATGTAAATCATCAGGATCCTAAAGACACGGTGGGGTCATTGGGGGTCATTGTTCAGCATGAGGAAGAACACTCCATCACCAATTCATCAAATACATACTTTATGATGGAGAAAATTAGGAAAGAACTGTGTTAAGAAGTAGCTGAGTTATTCAAACTTGTAAATAAAATTAACATATGATTTACTGTATAATTGCTGAATTTACATAATTTTTTGTGGGACTGTCAAACAGTTAATAGTTGTAGCAGCATAGCTCTTAACACAACAAAGTATACCAAACAATCACTACTGCTCATTGTTATGTATTTTGTCAAAGGACATTTCTGACTTCTTTAACTTCATTAACATCTTTGAGAAACTCACTGAAGCAGTTGGTAGAAGTTGTGCATTACATATAGCTTATCTGGATACAGCCAATGGTTTTGACACTATTCTTCATGCAGGCATTAATGAAACACTTGTAAATCTGAGTCTAAGTTTAAACTTTTGAAGCAGTGTTGGTGACACACACTCACCTTTGGTGCAGAAGGCTGTGAGTTCTAGTCCCACACCAAGTAAACTGACTACTGACCCTGCAGTGCAGCATAAATGAGGTGCTGCACACCTTTGTCACCCTTTAGATGAGAAGCTAAGCTGAGGCCCATCTCCTTTAGTTGATGGTAGCTCAAATGGATGTAAAAGATCCCAAAGCACCTATTGAAAAAAATGTAGGGGTTCTTTATTAAAAAATAGTATGTACAATACTATTTGCAAACTAACATATTTACATATTTACAAATTTATATAGCATACAAATGCCCATTCCTTTCCATTATTGTCATACAATCTTAATATCTTACTATTCATTATTATGTTAAAACTTACTTGAACCAAAGCCCTTTTTTTCCACAACCACCATCTATTTTTCTTAAAGTTGCTGCTAGTCTCAGTTTACCATTAAACATGATTTCAGTTAGCCTTTCATTCCAAATAGTCCACATGACATAAAATAATCTTTTAACTATTTTACTAACAAATTTCTTATTTTTTGTCTATAATATCCATACACAATCATAGCCATATTCATTTTAACTCCTTTATATTATAAAATAAGTTTTGTTTACACAAGACAATTTTCCTACAATTTTGCAACTCTTATACATTGTAAGAAATCATGCTCTGTAGTTTTTTTTACCACAATATATATAAAGACCCTTTCACTGATTTTTTTTAATATGACACATTTCCATTTGCCAGTAATTTATTAATCACTAATCTCCATACAAAATCTTGATATTCAAGTTTTTTATTACACCATGCCTTTTCATATAGCTTTAATTTTTTCATTCAATAGCTCAGCCCAAGAATTAACATAATAATATTGTATCATGATATTTTAATATTGTACTTTCCTCTCATTTTCTACTTTGTACATTTTTTTCTATAAAATATTTTTTTTATTGAAAACATCTCATTGTTTCATTTAAACAAGTATTTTTTTTTTCTTTTGAAATTTTTAACATATCCCAGTGCTGCTTACATTTGGACTTTAGTAAATTTGCTACGACCATTTAATTTGTATCATTTATCCAAAACAAAACTTTATACAAATTCAGAGAAGTAGCATAAGCAACTGAACTGACCACAAACAAAGTAAAACAGCCAAGAACCTAAAACGCATCAATGGTTGGCAAAGAAGCAGGAAGCCCACACCATACATTTGTGCAAACCATTTATTAAAGTCAAGAAAATGTATTGTAAAACACAAATAAAATCCACACAGTTAAGGGCTTTCATCTTGGATACCCCCAAGACTTCATCAGATACTAAAAAAATCCAAGTACACCTGTTTAAATAATTCCTGAAAAAAAATCACATGGGGGAAATTGGCTTTCTTAAAGGAACCCTGCTCTAAAACAAACATTCTCTTACATCAAACCAGCAGTTCAAAATAGCAAAAGTAAAAAATGAATTTAAAAATATTACTAATACACACAATATAGTGTAAAAGCATTAACACAGTCAACTCTTCTAAAAGGAGCAAGTACATTATATAAACATTGTCCAGAAATATAAACATATGTATATATACATTTATGAATACATGCAATAGTGTAAATTATTTCCTAAGTAAAAATATCATACCAGTTTAATCTAACCAGCCTAAAAATATATAACCAAAACCAAAAAGGTAAACACCTAGAAGGAACAAGAAATGCAATCTCAAACGGCATTAAATGAAGAAGACAGAGTAAGAAAAAAGATGTTTTAACATCAGAGTGGTAGGCAAAGAAGCAGGAAGCCCACAGCATACGTATGTACAAACCATTTATTACAGTCAAAAAAGTATTGTAAAACACATTTAAAATCCACACAGACAAGCGCTTCCATCCTTGATACCCCCAATACTTCATCAGATACTAAAGAATCCAAATACAAATGTTTAAATAATTCCTGAAAAAAATCACATGGAGGACAATTGGTTTTCTTAAAGAAACACTGCTCTAAAACAAACATTCCCCTACATCTGCATAGTATAATTCTAACAAGCAGTTCAAAATAATGAAAGTAAAAAATTAATTTAAAAATAATACTAATACTCAAAATACACTGTAAAAGCATTAAATAGTCAACCCCATTATAAGGAGCTAGTACATTATATAAAAATTGTCCAAAAATATAAATATATATGTATATACATTTATGAATACATGCAATAGTGTAAATTATTTCCTAAGTAAAACAATATCATACAAGGATAATCTAAGCAGCCTAAAAAATGTATAAAAATACATACCGGTAAATAAGAAGAAGGAACAAGAAAAGCAATATCATACTTCATTAAATGAGGAAGACAGAGTCAGAAAAAATGTTTTTCAAATCAGAGTGGTCAGAAAATTATCATAAAAATATTTTAATTAAATGAATAAAAATATCTATATTATCACAAAAAATAGATTTCAGCAGAACCATCAAAAAGCACACATACACAATTATATCATTCATTTTTGCATAAACCTCCATCTTCCTTGTCCAGGTATAAGACTCCCTCCTCACTGGATTAAATCCTGAACCCATGTAAAAGAAAAAAAATGCTTGTAGTATTTCTTTTTCATACATTTCTGGCAGAGTAGAGACACTAACTTAAGATGCAGTCTTTCCCACTAAAACTAAATTAATAAAATAAAGCTTTTTCTTAAATGATAGCTTGTATGTTTTCCAAAAAATGTTCCTTTATTTCATCTATTATCCAATTCAATTTCTCCTCTGTTACATTGTTATCCCCAAATCTTATTCCTAAAAGAGAGATTTCTTTCATCAAGAAAGATACTCATATTTTTAATATAAATAATAACAAAGAAAAAATGGATATTGAAGTTTATAGCATATAACTTCTTAAATCCATACTATGTTTTCCATAATCAATATAATATCATCTACATAAGTAAACATAATTGGAATTTTTATACCTACAGTAGTATTATAAGTAGCATTTCTTATGTGCAAATTTACATCTGTTAATACATTCATAACTAATGCAAATAATGCACTACTCATAGGACATACCTGATGTATGCCATTATTTATATCTATTTCTTTACTTAGCCACCCATTCACTAAATTTCTTACTTTGTTTTTATTTTATGCAGAACATACACTCTTAATTTATCACTAATGTTATACTCATCCATAATTGTCCACAAAATGTCATGTTGTACTATATCAAAAGCTTTATTTAAATCTCCTAGCATGATCTTGGTGTCATCAGTCATCTTAGTAATATCATCCACAATTACCCTTACAGTGAATAATAAATAACTCCTGACATATTTTACCCTTTAAAATATATATGCTATCTTCCATAACACTTTTCCTTTTATTTTCATTCTCTTCTGAATTATTTTCGTAAAAATCTTACAATCTGTATTATTATATGTATCTTCTTTTTCCTTTTTAAAATGCTTTAAGCACTTAGAATTCCATGGATTGCAGTTCTTTTTTTTCTCATATACCCCCAACAAAGTTCCCAGAACAGAACCAGTCTCAAAAATAATGTCACACAATGTTTATTTATAAATAAGAGTAAATGCTCTTATCTCCTGAGCCTTCAATCCCAATGGGACCATTTAATTATCCCAAATGTCATACCTGTCCATTTTTCTTTGTTCTGAATTCTCACCATAAATTTCCTTTGATTGTGGAGAATTTCTCTACTCTGTTCATCTCTCATCACTTTCACTGCAGTTCCTTTAATAGTGTCAGCATATGATCTACTTTTAAAATAGATTCCAATTCCTCCCATTAAATGTTGTCCATAATTTCACCCCCCAAAAGAAAATCACTCTCTGAGTCACTCCGCAACACCAATTCATCTAAAGTATCATTCCACAGCTCTCCCAACTGGATGGTTATAATTACACATCCATAATTATGGAACATGTTTGCTTCCAATGAAATAAACAGATTCTGCTGAAATAGCTCCTCAGAATCTGATATAGCTTCACACACTGTACTGCCATTCATCACGGTGCTATCTGCCATCTTTGATTTCCTTGAGCACTGTTCTCTCAGCCACCACTGCTCTAGGAATGGAATAAGTGCTCTCCTAATTAGTAAGGGTTCTTTACTGATAATCATCAGTTGTATACATTATTTACATATTAAATATTATTTATATTATTTACAGTTATTTACAACTTTCTACAATATTGAGCAATTTGATATTATTAAACACATCTCTCACCATTTTTCACAAAGCCAAAAACATTTTTTTTATGATTTCTGATAATATCCATTTCCCTTAATGTCCATGGAGTAAAACATATTATTTTATCAATTTTTCTATTTCTTTTTTTTGTTACCATAATATCCACATTCAAGCATGTCCATGTTTAAGTATTCAACCTTTTCAAAACCTTTTAGCACCTATTTTTTATATATATCTTCCCATAACAGATGTTCTGTTGTTTCATGTTCCCCACAATGAATGCATATTATTTCATTCTTTCTTTCTTTCTTTCTTTCTTTAATAACACATGTTAGCTTTATAGGGTAATTTAACTATTGATAATCTCCAGAAAAAAAAATTGCATTCATATATTTTCTTACACCACCTAAATCTCATTTTAGTATTGTTTTTTTTTTCTCTGTCTCTAAATGTTTCCAAGGAAAAATGAAATAATGTTTTTTCATAATATTCTTTCCTATTTTTTGACAATGTTCACATTCAATTTCCATAAGAAGATTTTATTTTGATATTGCTTTATATCTTCATTCACATCACTTTCCCATCTTTTCCTTATCCCCATTTTCACCCCCAAATACTTATATTTAACATACAAAATGTATTATGTCATATTCCTATTCTTCTCTTTTTTATATCTTACTAAGGCCCTATACAATTCAATGAAGCTGCATGCACAATTGGGTTAAGTCACCCTAATCCCTCCTTCTCTTTCCTTACATATAGAATCCCCTTTTAAGTGGATTTAATCTAAACTCCCACATGAACCAAAATATAACAGACGTCATTTATTTTTCATAGTTAGTTGGAATCATATAAATAGTTGCTACTTATGCTAACTTGCCTAAAAGAATAAAATTTATCAAATATGCTTTTTTTCTTGTATGATATTTTATATGACTTCCAAAATGTGAATATATATCTTAATTCTTTCAATTTTTTTCTCCCATTGTTTGTCTAATGATCATTTGATCCAAATACTATTCCTTAACTTTCTTTAACCTCTGCATTGAACTGCATTTACATTTCTGATTGTCTCCTCCATCCATTCTTTGTTTTTAGTAATTAACACTATTTCATCTGAATAGGTACATATTATTGGAAATCATATTTCCTCTGTCATAACCTGCCATATTTAGTATTCTATTAATTTTATTGACAATCACATTCATAACTACAGTAAATATAATACTGTGCACTGGACATTCTTGCATTATTCCACATTCTGTTTTAATTTCCTCACTTAACCATCCATTTGATACTATTGTTACATTATTTTACTCATATACAGATGTAATTACTTTTAATATCTTTTCACTTATGTTATAAGCCACTGCTACCCATAAAGCTTCATACTGTATTATACCAAATGCCTTACTTAAATCTCCTACCATGATTTTAGCTTCCACCTTTTTTATTTATAATTTCATTTATTACTTAAGGGTGATGTGCAGAGCTGTAGTAACTAAAGAGTGATTAAATTATCAGTCATAGCATGAAGATATGGGAAAGAGTAGTGGAAGCTAGGTTAAGAAGGGAGGTGATGATTAGTAATCAGCAGTATGGTTTCATGCCAGGAAAGAGCACTATAGATGCGATGTTTGCTCTGAGAGTGTTGATGGGGAAGTAAAGAGAAGGTCAGAAGGAGTTGCATTGTGTCTTTGTGGACTTAGAGAAAGCATATGACAGGGTGCCTAGAGAGGAGTTATGGTATTGTATGAGGAAGTTGGAAGTGTCAGAGAAGTATGTAAGATTGGTACAGGATATGTACGAGGGTAGTGTGACAGTGGTGAGGTCTGCGCTGGGAGTGATGGATGCATTTAAGGTGGAGGTGGGATTACATCAAGGATCAGCTCTGAGCCCTTTCATATTTGCAATGGTGATGGACAGGTTGACAAACAAGATCAGACAGGAGTTCCCATGGACTATGATGTTTGCAGATGACATTGTGATCTGTAGTGAGAGTAGGGAACAGGTGCAGGAGACCCTGGAGAGGTGGAGATATGCTCTAGAGAGAAGAGGAATGAAGGTTAGCAGGACTAAGACAGAATATGTGTGCGTGAATGAGAAGGAGGATAGAGGAATGGTGAGGATGCAGGGAGTAGAGCTGGCAAAGGTGGATGAGTTTAAATACTTGGGATCAATAGTTCAGAATAATGGTGAGTGTGGAAGAGAGGTGAAGAAGAGAGTACAGGCAGGATGGAGTGGGTGGAGAAGAGTGTCAGGAGTAATTTGTGACAGACGAGTACCAGTAAGAGTGAAAGGGAAGGTCTACAAGAGTGTAGTGAGACCAGCTATGTTATATGGGTTGGAGACAGTGGCACTGACAAAAAGGCAGGAGTCAGAGCTGGACGTGACAGAGTTAAAGATGTTAAAATTTGCACTGGGTGTGACGAGGGTGGACAGGATTAGCAATACATATATTAGAGGGTCAGCCTAGGTTGGAAGGTTGGGAGACAAAGCCAGAGAGGCAAGATTATGTTGGTTTGGACATGTGCTGAGGAGGGATGCAGAGTATGTTGGGAAAAAGATGCTAAGAATGAAGCTGCCAAGTAACAGGAAAAGAGGAAGGCCTAAGATAAGGTTTATGGATGTGGTGAGAGAGGACATGCAGGTGGTTGGTGTGACAGAGCAAGATGCAGAGGTCAGGAAGAAATGAAAACAGATGATCCGCTGTGACGAACCCTAACGGGAGCAGCCAAAAGAAGAAGAAGACTATCCATAATAACTTAAATGATCAATCAGTTTCTCTACTTTATTTTTTAGTCTTAGTTATTATTCTCAAAAAAATGTTATAATCTGTATTATTCAATATTATAGGTCTCCATTTTCTTATATCTTCTTTGTCTCTTTTTTCCATATGAATTTCATGATCCCCATACATATTTTATCTGTCATGCCCATCTTTAGCCATTCATTTAATACCTTTACAAAAAAAGACATTTTGTCAATTTCTCATACCATTGAACATATGATATTCAATACCATTCATTCTTGTAGCCGTATCCAGACTGAGATCTTTCAATATGTCATGTAGCACTTCACATTTATATTTTTCTCCAATTCTTATTATCTTCTTTGCTTCATTTGTTAACTATCCATTTCTGTCACCTTTACTTCTTTCTTTACAAAAGTATGTTCTATATACTTTTTAATCACTTCAAATACTGGCTGGCTATCTTTTAACTAATAAATAACACCTCTGGGAGGCAAGAACGTGACGCCCTACAGCTTTTCTGTTGCAATAGGTGAATTGCAACATAATGTTGTAAAGCTTCTAAGGCTTAGTGCTAAAAGGTGTGTGCACAATCAACAAAGGGGTCTTCACTTCCCGTTATTCCAGCCAATTACCATTAGATGGTGACACAATACCTTGAATTACCCTCTCTCTCACACACACACACACACACACACACACACACACACACACACACACACACACACACACACACACACACACACACACACACACAGAGTCTTCCAGTCCCAAACATTCACTATTTAAATTAGTAAAGCTTTGCTTTTACTTTCAACATCCTCTCTATACTAATCACAACTCTCTCTACAACTGCTCAAAAATCCTGTTTGTGTGCTTACAATGATATTTATTTAAAGCATTCCAGACCTACTTAGATTAATCATTTGTTTGATACTTATATCTTAAGCTTATTATTCACCTTAAATTGATAGTTTTTCAGCTCTTGTCCCTGCAGGGCCTGGGCCTGCTACGTTCACTACACACACTCCGCTCCCCACCTTGCCCCCATCTCCACCCACCCCCCATAACATTAATATTATACCTAACCTGACAACTCGCAGACCGCTCTTCCACCAATCCCATAGCCCCTTTAATTATTCCCCCAGTCGTACCATACCGCCTAACTACTCTACCTCCCCACCCATTCTATATAGGACCATGTAGTTCTCTACCCCTAAACTATAGCTATCCTGCTTATATTCATTCATTGCACTCAACCACCATGTCCATCACTACTTTTACTATGATCTCACTTCTCTCATTTACACTGTCTCTCCTAACAATAATCACAACATTCCAGGCACCCAACATACCTTCTACACTCACTTGTACAACCACCACATATAAACCACATTTATCAACTTACTCGGATATCCACCCTAGCTTATTCACAGCTAATACCTCTGTACTATCCAAAGTAAAAATTCTACCTCTCCAAAGACACCCCCATTATCATACCACAAGCAGCAACTATACCATTTTCAGGAAAAAACTGCTAAGTATAACCCAAATACATTGCCAAAGCATTATATCCCAGTGTGGTGATATACAACCCAACCCAGGCCCAGCCCCCCAACCCCAGCAAACCTAGCAAATCTCTCATGCTATCAACCATAAGTCTCCAAAGCCTTAGAAACAAGATACCTGAACTCTAGTTGTGGATTTCACAAAACAACCCCAATATTATAGCAGCTACTGAAACCTGGCTGAAATAATATGTAAAAGGCACAGAATTTTTCCCTCTAGGCTATGCATACCTAAGAGCAGATAGACTCCACAAGAGAGGAGGGGGGAGTAGAAATACTCTTCCCTAGCAAATATACTTTAATTCTCTACTCAAAACCAAAACCCAACCTCTCCCCAGCTGAAGTACTAATCTCTATATTAAAACTTAACAGTCATAACAGCATTTGCATAATTGCTTTGATTATTCCTCCAGGAAACAACATACCAGTATCAGAGAACATACTTGCCTGGACATCCCCAAACATAGATAATGAAACCATCATTCTAGGTGATGTAAACAATGATTGGGAAGACATTGACCAAAAGAACCCCTCAAAAACATAAATCTTTGCAACTTCTCCCAACTAATTCAAGACATTACCAGTCCCCACAAAAATAACAACTGGGGCTCCACAATATACTGGATATTAGTGTCCAACCCTAACAATATCACCAGTGTAGGCACACTACTTAATATCTTAGTGACCACCACCCTGCATATATCCTACACAAATCTATCCCAAGCTCAGGCCAACACAAATACAAATCAACCAGAAATCTGACTAAGATCCAACCATCCATATTTTATGAAACCTTAGCTAAAGTAAATTGAGAAGCCCTAAAATCCCTACCACTTAATGAGGCTGTTGAATTCTTTAACTCAACATTCCTACACATCCTAAACAGGCAAGCACCTACCAGCCAAAAATCCACTAAAGAAGTCATGTTGACAAGTGATAAAATCTGGAAATGTTGGAAGAAAAAACAAAGATCCCTCAAATCTACTACAATACAAGCAGCTCAGTAACCAGGCAAAATAACTAAGAGCGAGAGATAAAAAAGCCCACCACCTCCACCTACAAAGCCAACATAAAGATAATCCCCAAAAAGTCTGGTCCTCCATTAACCAATTATTACACCCAGGCTCTCAAAGCAACCCATCCCCTGACCCAGACAAAACCCTTGCTAAACTTGGAGCCTCATTAATTCCTACTTTATTGACACCATAGCTAACCTAGCCACCACCTTTCCTACAGTGAGCACCACCACCACCAAGACAGCTGATGACCAAATCATCCTAGAAAACAATCCTACCCTCGACTCCATCATAAACTTCTTCCCTATACCCACCGACACAATAAAAAAAATTTTTTACTTAAACTAAAACCATGTACTATGGCCCCTGACAATCTACCCCCACACTTTCTGCAGCTAGCTGCAAACTCTACAGCTTATTCCATCAGCATACTCATTAACAGATTGATTAAAGAATCCCTAGTCTCAGACAACTAGAAAAAAGTATACATTCTCCCCTTACACAAAGGCAGCACCAACAAAGACACCACAACATTTAGGCCCATAGCAATTCTTTCACCCTTCTCTAAAATACTGGAAAAATGCATCCATGCCCAACTCCTCAACCACCTGTTTGAAAAACAAATTCTGTCACTCACTCAGTATGGTTTAGACCAGGACACACCACCACTACTGCCCTCCTCTCCTTCCTTGATACAGTTAACTGGATTCTGGCAAAATAATCACTTCTCTTTTCCTAGACCTCTCCAAAGCTTTTGATACCATTTCCCACACCATCCTCCTATTCCAACTTTCCACCCTCCACATTTCCCCACCTTCCCTACAATGGTACAATAGCTTTCTTTCCAATAGGCAGCAATCCACCAAATGGCAACAATCTTACTCTTCCTTCCCCAATACTTCCACAGGGTATCCAAAGGCTCCATACTTGGACCTCTCTTATTTGGGTGTATATTATGTGATCAAAGAATCTCTTCTTCAAACACATAATAATCTACACATATACAGTGAATCCTGTAAACCAAGAACAGCCGTATCCTTAAATTCTTTCCTCGAGAAAAAACTCAGTTGGCCATTATTGGGAATTGGCCTTTTCTTCAATGTAGAGTGATCTCGAAGTTAGTATATTTAGTTAGGAGGTGTGGGGGGGCACAGCCCCCCACATCGGGCAGTGCGGGGGAGAAGCTCTCCACTTAATTAGTGTTTTAAAGTGTGTTTCTTTTTATTTTACGGCCACATAAATTTTTTCCTGTGGAAAAAATTTGAAGATGTGACCATTCGCGGTTTAAAGCGTTTGCTGTATATGTGTCAATTATGTGTTCGAAGAAGAGATTCTTTGGTCACATAATATAGACCCTCTTATTTAGCATCTCTATTAATGATTTTCACTCCACTCTCCCACAATGCTCAGTGCTGATGACTCTACAATAATATGCACTTCAAATTCCTGCTCTGAACTCCAGCAAATCACCCGGAATGCCCTTACCTCTACTGAAGCCTGGATGTTTAACAATCATCTTGCCCTAAATCTGAAAAAACTAATCTAGTATTTTTTACCTCTAAGAAAATCACCCCTAGATAAAAAAAAACTCTTCACTATACAAGTCCAAGACAATACCACTATAGAAGTTGTCCAACACTCTAAACTACTAGGCATTATTATAGATGAAAACCTTAACTTTGACCTACATATAAGCAATAACATAAAAAAAAATTAATAAACAGGAGAGCGAAGCGAGTCCAAAAGAACCTCCGGAAGCAAGAAAATAATGTTAACGTATTTTATTAAGAAACTTTTCGCTTCTGTGCAACAGAAGCTTCTTCAGACAAAAAAAGAAGCGCCAAAACCACTGTTTAAATACTAAAATTTAACTGACATGATGTCATTTCCTTAACAACCAAGGTGGTAGCTAAAACCACCGTTTAACAAGAGAATGTGTGTACATCAACATAAATAATCCATTTAAAAACATATTAAGAAATTATTATGTAAACCACTTCAGTACCCGAAGGTAGTGGTATAATTTTATGAAGCAATCTAGCAGTGTGGCTAATTTAGTGGTTGCCTATTGGGAAAAAACCTTCCTTTTTAACAACCCTCAGTTTAAAGATGCCACTAAATTTTACACATGCTTTTTAGATGATGTGTTTGTACTCATTCAGGGCAATTTGGATACTGTTACAAGTTTGATTAAAAATATGAATGAGTCATGTACCTTTTTAAAATTCACTTATCATTTTTCAGTCAGTGAGATCGATTACCTTGATGTTAAACTTGTTAAAGGTTTTCATAATAATCGACTTCTTTCTAGTATTTTTAGGAAGCATACTTATTGTAATGCTTTCCTACACTTCTCAAGCAACCACCCTTGGAAACAAAAGAGGTCAATTGTTAAAGGCCACTTAGTTAGAGCTACACGTATGTGTAACACCTTAGCGGCCTTTAAAGATGAGTGTTCCACCCTTAGAAATTTGTTTTTGAATAGGGGATACCCCAGTGAGCTATTAGACAATTTAATTGAAGAAGTCTCTTTAAAAAGAGATTTGGGATTTTATCAGCCCCTCCTTCAAGGTATCAAACATGGTACCTTAGATGTTACTGAACATTTGGAAACGTCCCCTCACAGTATGGAACCCGTACCCTTTCAACATGAACCCAGCAGTCCTTCTCATGGTCAACTCACATTAACTCGTGACTTTAAGACCAGTTTTATTATTACACACAATAGACATGTTAACAATATGTGTTCCATTATTAAGAAGAACTGGCACTTCATTTTAAATAATGCCTACCTATCTGAGATTCTGGGCCCCTTCCCCTTTTTTGTGTTTAAAAGGGGTAAGAACCTAAAAGAGCTGTTGCAAACAGGTGATTTTCCACATGTTACATCTAGACAAACTGGGACATACCCCTGTGGGCCTTGCAACTGGTGTAGACTCTTGAGGGTAGGGAATTCTTTCTCCATAAAAGGGGAAAAATTCAACATCAACCACAAGATCAGTTGTGATACTAGGTCAGTGGTTTATGGTGCATTTTGTAACTGTTGCCCTGCATTTTATGTTGGTAGGTTACGGGACCGTGTTTACCAACATAACTACGCTATAAAGAATAAAAAAGCTGATAATGCTCTCTCGAAGCACATTATAGACCATGTTGGGCACAGTTTTTGTTTCATGGGTATTGACCTTGTTAAAGTTGGGACTAGGGGGGGCCCCCAATCCCTTTTGCTTGAAATAAAAGAGTTGGAATGGCAATTGTTATTAAATGCTTTCTCTCCCCCTGGGTTAAATGAAGCCTGCAACATTTCTGTCATTTTAAAATACAAAAGCTATCTCAGATCTTAGATGTGCATCCTATTTTGTTAAAAGCTGGTCTTTATATGGGATCATACTTGTTTACTCAGGATTTTTTATGGTATGCACTTCCTAACATGCCTTTAAAAGGCGTTTTACTGTTAGCCAGTTTTTATTTTTATTAGATTGCTTCATAAAATTATACCACTACCTTCGTGTACTGAAGTGGTTTACATAATAATTTCTTAATATGTTTTTAAATGGATTATTTATGTTGATGTACACACATTCTCTTGTTAAACGGTGGTTTTAGCTACCACCTTGGTTGTTAAGGAAATGACATCATGTCAGTTAAATTTTAGTATTTAAACAGTGGTTTTGGCACTTTTTTTTTTGTCTGAAGAAGCTTCTGTTGCACAGAAGCGAAAACGTTCTTAATAAAATACGTTAACATTATTTTCTTGCTTCCGGAGGTTCTTTTGGACTCGCTTCGCTCTCCTGTTTATTGGATAAAAAAAAATTACACATCAAAAGCTCGGTATGCTCTCCAGGCATCAACACTTTCTTAGCTTCTCTACTAGATTAACCCTTGCAACCACCATTTTATTACCCTCTCTCCTTTATGGTGCACTTCTCCTCACTAATATCCAAAATTCTGCAAATCCAAACTTAAAATGTATTGCAACAGAATAGCCACATTTGCCACCTAGGCCAATTCTCAACCCACCACTGTAACTCACTGAAACAATTAGGCTGGTGTGGAACTCCCACTCCATCTCTCAGTCACCCAAATAACTACTGAACACAAAATAATCTACAGACCCACAGACATCCTGCTCTCTTGATACTATGCGGCCAGTACCAACTCAGCAGGCAACTAAGCTCTTAAAATGATCTACTTCTAAAACTAGAAAAGCCTACCTTACCTGCTAGTCAATTCCTTTAGTCCTTCACCATCGTCATACTATGAAACTCACTTCCACTTTCTATAAGAAACATAAACAACACCACCACCTTCAAACAAATACTCAAAAATCATCTCGAGTCTTCCTGGCTATGTACCTGATCTATAATCTAACCTCCTCCTTCTCCTTATACGATAACTCAACTCATTTGCTTTTTGCTACTGCTGACTGATGATATTTTCTCCATAATTATTATTTTTCATCACTTGTTGATACTGGTACAATAAGGCTGAGTAATATATCTCTGTTTATACCTCTTTGATTGAATTCATCTGGCAACCCAAAAAAAATCCTGCTTTTATGTATACATTCTGTATATATTACTGTAATCACTATGTGTAACACTGTATCTACTTTTGTACCAATTAATGTTTAATATTTTTTGAATCTATGTTCTTGTCGAAGCTTTTCTCCCTGGGCCTCCACTGAAAATGGGCTCTTTTAGGCCCAGTGGACTTTCCTGGCAAACAAATGCAATAAATAAAAATAAATAAATATTCTTCCTGTGTTGTTCTTTTTCACCTTCATTTTTCCTTAATTCCCTTATTATTCTTTTATTCTCTTTTATTAATTTATTCCAGTAAGGTGCCACCTCTTCTTTTTTTCCTTGTAAACTATATCTTTGTGTATATAACAATCTCCTAATCTTTTCCTGATTTATATCACATATCTGTCTTTCTTTCTCATAAAAAAACTGACTTATCCTTCAATACTTCCTTAAACACTTCTTAACTAAATGGCTTATATTTTATTTTCTCTATTTTTCTCTTTTTATCTTGACACTCCAAAAAACACTTTTTATATTTTTCCTTCAAACTTATCCACCAACTTGTCCAATTTTCATAAAACATTCTCATGGCTATATGCGCCTTCCATAACTTATTAATCCTGTTCCTATCTTCTTTATGTCTTTTTCATTCAGCCTCTTGACACCTTTACCTATTCTTATATATCCTTCTTTCTCATGTACCTCTATCCATATGGCTACTTGAGCTGAAAAGCCTTTCCTTTTTATCACTTTCTGTAGAATTTTTAAACTATCAGACAATAAAAAATAATCAGTTTTGACTTTAATTTCACTATTTCTGTAAGTCTAATGTTTATTATCGCATATGTATAGTTTTCCACTTTCATTATCTCATAATAGTTTTAACATCACTACATGTTTTCTTTCCTGTTCTTAAATTGCAATTAAAATCCCTCACTAACATTATATCCATATTAACACTTACATAATTTAGAATTTTTTTAAACATTGTCTCTCTTTCTTTCTTTGTAACATAGGCATATATTGCAATAACTCTATAAATATTTGTTTTCCATGTTAAATCTATTACCATTATTATTTCTAGTTCTACTATTGTAAAATCTAAGATTTTAATGTTTTATTGATGTACTACACCTATTCCTGAGCATGTATCTACTCCATTATTCCTTATAATGTTTCCACTCCGTAATACTTTGGTTTGTAATCTTTCTTCATACTATCAACATTTAAAGCCAAGATTTTCAGCCTTTAATTGAAGTTAGTATAATTATTCCCCTCTCATCCTTTACCTTTTTTGTTCTCTTTCACAATTATGCTTTTAAACTTTCTTTTCCTCTCTTTCACCCTTTTTCCTATAGAATTTTCCTTCCTCTTACTACTTGTCAGTTTACATATTCCTCCTTACTTATATCAAGCATCTCTTCTTCCTCTTCCCTTTCTCCATATTTTCCTTCCACTATTAAATCTGTATCTCTTTCCTGTGTAGTAGCCTGTCTTTATTGAAACTTTTCTATATGTTTATCATTACATACCGGATCCTGTGTACATTCTTTTTCTGTAACTTCTACATTTTCTTCATAATCTACTCATGTATGTACAGTTTTTCAACCTTTTTTACTTTTCATATCACATTTTCTTGCTTCATGCCCTTTTTTGCTACAAATAAAACATTTTTGTTTATCACATTCATTAATAACATGATTACTTTTTCCACAGGAAAAAAAAATTGCCTGCCCTCTATACTTAACAAATCCTCTGTCCTCATTCACAGCAAACACATGTGGGCTATGTACAACATTATCACTTTCCATTTTTAAAATAATCCCACATTCCCAACACCAGCCCATAAACCTCAGTCACCATATGTTATTGTTGTGTCCGTAACATCTTTACATATAGTCTTTAAATATTCTTTTAATTCCTCTCTTTCAACTCCTGTTCTAAATTGTATCAAAACTCTGTTTTATTGATTTCTCTGTGAAATGCATGCACCATATACGCACTCAGAGGATTACAATTCTTTTTTCGTTCATACCATTCTAAACAATTCTCCATATATTGCCCTGTTTCAAAGAATATATCACAGTATGTTTCTTTATTAATAAGAATAAAGGCTTTTACCTCCTTGGGTGAAACACCCAATGGTGAAATTAGTGTCTTTCTTACTGCTTACTCTTACAACGAATTTCTTTTTCACCTCCTTCACTTCTTCGAATCTTCTTTCTCCTTTTTTCACTGTCTATGCATATGATTTCTTTTTCATCTTGTTCTCCACAACCTCCTCTTCTTGTATCTTCTCCATAATGTCACAGCATGAAGCCACTACTTCACTCTCTGGTTCACTCTGATTAATCATTTCCTTTAAATAAACATCCCACAACCAAGGGTTGTAATAATACATCCCTGCTGGTTCTCTCCATCTCCCTCAAGCATCCTGATACAGCTTCAGCAACACTCTGCTCCTTTACATACTTCCTTCCTCCTTTCTCCTTGGATACAGATGATGTATCCGCTTCTGCTTCACTTAACTGCCTTTCTTGTATCTCTGTCTTCACATTCTCCTTCTCCAAGACTATCTCCTCCTCACAAACACTCTCCATACTTCCTCCTGTTTCTCTGAGCTACCTTTGCACCTGGAATGGAAACAGGAAGTTGAATGCACCACTAACTATGAGTAGGAGAATCTCCACAATGCCCTGGACAAATTTCCCTTAATACTATAAATAGCACCTTGGTTCTTCCATGAAAAGAGGTTACTACCCTAGTGGGGATAACCCAATCAACAAAGGATAAATAAAATAAAGTCCGTATGTTGTACAGTAGATGGTCAAATGATTGTCTGACAGAACACATGTGCCTAGAGGGTTCTTTATTACGTGATTGAAACCTTAGGTTATCGAACACCTAAAGGTCGATTACAAAATGTCAAAGACTGAAAATTGCGAATGGCTGTTTCAACACAGGGAAATTAATCATTTGGCTATTATATTGATTTTGTTCTTTCTCCACTGTAGAGCGATCTCGGAGTTGGTATATTTAGTTAGAAGGTGGGGGGGCACAGTCCCCCCACATCAGGGGGTGGGAAAAGTCCCCCACTTTATTTCTGCTTATAACCTTTTTGTTTATTTGGCCAACGGCATTGATTCCCTGTGTGGAAATGACCGTTTTCAATCTTAAAGGTTCGATAGTTCATAATCGACCTTTAGGTGTTCGATAACCTATGTTTTCAATCATGTAATATAGACCCTGCCTAGAGTTACAGGTGCCAGTTCTGAAAGCCCAAGATACTTTTGCCACTACAGAGATATTTTGCCCATTGTCATATATTTATAAAGGTTTAGACATTCTAGAATGTTTTTCTTATCACCCAAATACAGAGAATCAGCATTGGTATTGTTTTTTTAATACTGGGTTAAACCCTTTGTCTGTCAATTTGTCAAATTTAACAGGATGATGACTTATACTGAATAACATTCTGACTCCCAATAGCTTTGACTGCTCATAGTGCTGATATAGTAAAGGAACAATACTTTTCTTTTCTTTTTTTTTTTTATTTCTTAAGCTAGACTTCTTGCTGACTTGTATTTTCCTGTGTCTTATCTTACTGACTAGAAGTATTCTACTTTCTCCTTCAGAAAGGCACATTTCTCCATGATCAAACAAATATTTCAAGACCTTAACAGCAAGAGGAGTCTTGGCTCAAATAGCTCCATCATAGATACCTTCAAGACTTGTCCTGAAGTTTTTGATTATATTCTGCCCCTTGTCATTTTAATTAATTTATTACATTGACATGGCAGAATGCTGGTATGCTATACTTACTGAGATAAGAACCTTCCACTGCTGAAAACAGAATCAGCCCTAGCCAAGGAATAAGAAAAGATTGTTTGGTATCAACTTCAAGAGATCTTGATTTGACTAATATGATTCTGTATAGGAACAGATAAATTACTTTTTAGTATTCAGTCCATTGTTATTTGAAGTTTTTAGGAATCATTATTCAGAAGAGAGATACTGGTTTTGCTACTGAGGAATTACCAGTCAACTGAGTTAAAACTTCTATTTGTGATTACCACTGTCAGATCATAGGATCATAGGATTTTACTAGGCTATTGACCTGAACGTCATTTCAAGCCTAGTCATTTCATCTCAATGTAATACAATAGATACGCTAATCAATACCAAGGATTGCAATTAATAATGACTGCCCATACCTAGTAGAGCTGTCAGCCCTCAGTGGGAGACAAATCTGTCCCTCCAGCATGTCCTATTATAAGTCACAGGCCATATTTAGATCCCTGGAATGGGTAGCCCTAGTCTTGTTTGATTTATGGATGCACAGCAAGTTTATTAGGTTTTGGTCAGAGATTTCTCTGTAAGCCAGGCATGTCTCCCCTAACAAGTCTATACGATACAGAGTATAGTGACAGGAACATTTGTCAGTCTGTGTAAGGCATGTGCTGGAGTCCCTTGATCTTCTTTGTTAGAAACTTCTGTGGTCTCTCCAATTTCTGGAGGTACTTTGTACTGTTCATGGTGAATGGGGTGTTATACTCAATTATGGGCCTGATTAGTGCCGAGTATAGAGGGATTATAACCTCCTTTGCTCCTGAGGTGATGCCTTTACTAATCAAGTGTGCTACATAGAAGTTTTCCTGACTACAGTAGACACATGGTGGTCAAAGCTAAGGTCGTAGTCAACTTGTGATCCCAGACCCCTTATCACTTTATAGGCACTTAGGGTATTGTTGTTGACTTGATAGTGTGAAGGGACATTGTTTGTGCTGAAGGGAATGATGATGTATTTCTTTGCATTCAGTTTGAAACCGTGACTAAGACACCAGTCGGTGTTCTGTGTAAGACCCTCTTGGAGTACACTGACATTATTTGGGGATTCAATAATTGTACCTAGTTTGCAGTTGACTTGGAAACTTGGTCAGCCAAAACCCTTAGTTTTTCCTGAACTTCAGAGAAGTATATACCAGACAGCAGGGGACCCAGCACTGACCTTGTGGCACCCTTCTGGTGACAGGTCTGCTGAATGATGTGGAGTCACCCACTTTGATAGTGTGTCTGGTTTGTGCCAGTTGGCAACTTATCTTACAACAAGGGGGTTTACATTCAGTTTGCTAAGTTTATCAGGTGGAGGTCACCTATGTCTTTATTTATTAGGTCCATAATCATACCTTCCATAGCCTTACAGATGGGGCTGGTCAGAATTATGGGTCTGTAATTACCCATATCTGTTGCTAGGCCACCTTTGTGGAGGGGAATAACTGTTGCTGTTCTCCATTCTGCAGGAACAAGCTTGTGGTTAGGCTGTGATTGAAAAGGGTACTTAATGCTGATGCTAGCTCAGGTTTTAGTCTGTTTAGGAGACAGTTTGGGATACCATCTAGTCCCATAGAGGCTGCGTTGTTTGCCTTGGACAAGGCTTTAATGACCTGCTCTTCAGATATGTAGGGTGGGGGGGCAAGGTTTGTGATTAGTTTGGAGGAGATAAAGGAGAAAAATTTTCACCAAACCTATCTGCCAGCAGATTTGTTAATTCTGTGGGGTCAGTGTGTGATACCATTAGTTACTAGTTCAGCACATGCTTGAGTCATACATTTTAGGCTACATACATAGCTGTAAAAGTTCTTATGGTTATCCTTAGCTGTGCTTGCTAAGTTTTTCTCAAATGTGCCCTTAGAGGATTTGATGTGTTGTCTTATTTGCCTGCTGAGGTTGATGAGGGTGCTTTTCCATAGTTGGGCATCACTTTTGTTTTTTTGGACATCAACTTTTTGCATTTGTTGTAAGGTTTGTTGATGCTGAATGTCCACCAAGGCGGCTTGTTTTTACTTGGCACTATAGCTTTGATTCTTTCTGGTACAGCCAAGTCTATACACTTAAGCAAGTGATTGTACATGTTTTTAGTGTAAGCTTCAGTGTAGTTACCACTTCCAGCGGGGTGTGGGGCTAAGAATGCATTTAAACCTTCTCCTAGGAGGGTATAGTTTGCCTTGGTGAAGTTTTTTTTTTCTCTGACTTCGGCCTTTGTGAGTTCTGGTGTTACCGCCCGCTAGAAGGTGACTGATTTGTAGTCAGATTTAACTAATGAGGGTCTGACAGTTGTATCAGTGCATCTGTTTGACATGTTAGTGAGGACCAGATCTAGTATGTCTGTTCCTCTTGTCGTCATATGAGCAATTTGTTCCAGGGCATTTGAGTTAAGAGAGTCAAGGAACTTTTCTGCTAGTGAGTTAGGGCTAGAGCAGATTTCCTAGTTGGTAGTGGGATCCTCCATAAACAGAGTGTTCAGGAATATTTGGATTGACTGCAGTTTCATCAAGTAGGCTTTGTGCATGTCATCACCCATGGATGGGGATTTATAACTGGTTATGACCTGAATGGTTGTCTTACCCACAGTAACCTGAACTTGGAGTAACTCCATGGAGTTGTCAAGTCTAAGTAGATGGGAGGCGCATTATCTCAAATATATTTAGAAACACAACCTCCTTTGGTTTACAAATGTTCATTTTGTGGGCTGAAAGTGTGGCAGGCATTGCAGCCTTGCGAGGCCAGGGTACTATCTGAGGCCTTGAACTAGGTTTCTGTGACTGCACAGACGTCTATATGAAGTTTTTGGTTCAAGCTCCTTTTTTTCTCTCTACCTGGTCAACCAGAATAAGCTAATAGCTTCCTCAACAGCTCCCAAATTACCAGTTCATTCCAATCTCCTATGAACTGAAGACCAAGCTTTCAGACAGGTCTGAAGTCTCTCTGCTCCAGTGCACATTTGGCCTCCAACCCTAGACAGAGGAAAAGTATTGCAATCTGTTTATTGACTACTTTGGAGGCTCTCCACTGAATGATCAGAGTCTGGGTTCATCTCCTTCTTGCAGTAAGAGCTGAATGACTTATTCATTCCCTGGATCCAGGCACACAAGTTCAAGTCATCTATTGGAAGCAAGAGTCAGGACGTAGGGAATGATCTAATCCATCACTCAGACAGGCCAAGCTTTAGATCCTTTTACTTTAACATTACTAATTTAACAAAAAAAGTCACTTTCCTGTCATTGGGAAATGGGTTCAAATTCAAAACCACTTTGTTACCTAATCAAAATTAATACTGTAATATTTGCATTCTGACAGTGTTTTTCTTCCAAACACCTTTATTGAATTATCACTTGTGACATAGGCAAATTTACATTTATATAAAAGTAATCAAATTAAATTAACACAAACATTATACTTTATATATATTGCTATATATCATGCAACCTAAGCAATATTACATAAATTATTCAAATCCTGTGTCTTTTTAAAGAAATATTTTCATTCAATCATCACTTATTACACAGGCAATCATACATATAAATGAAAACGAACTACACATACATAATCCGAGTTGCAAGGGTTTTATATCACAAACCATACTATCACACTCACAATTGCAAATATTACACATCACTTTTCTACCCATTCTTTCTCACTCAAACATTATATTGCTTATTTAAGTACTGCTGCGTTTTAGGCCTCATTCCTCCTTTCTATGTGTTGTTCCCACAATTCCCATGTTTTCCTATATAGTTTGCTCCTACCCTTTTGTAAAGATCTTAATTCCAGTTGTTTTATCTCTGTCACTTTACTGTTTAATTTCTGCAAACATCCTGGGGACTGTGAACGATAATGTCAGTATCTTGAGCTGACCTTCATGATTCCCATTAACCAACATTATGACTTGAGATCTCCTATGAAGTGCCAACAGTTCAGTGTATGATATACTTTACTCTGCTTCTTTGCTTTACTTGCATAGATCTGTACTGGTACAGGTGGCTTTATGAAAGTTACAGTGTGAGATCCCTATTCTTCCCACAGTTTTTTTCTAACCATTCCCAAAATCCTTCAAATTTTACTATAGAAGAGCTCACTTTCTTTCTCTCTGTGGTGTCCACCAGGAAAGTTGACATATCTTTGTTCTAGCATTCACTGAACAGCTACATGTAATAAATCATGCAGACCTATTTCCTGAGATTTTGCATAAAATATTTCTGGTGCACAATACCTATTCTACTCTTAGACCAAAGGAAATGCATTAAAACATTCAAATTAAACTTCCAGTACTTAAGAAATCCTGGTTTGCATTTGAGAACTCTGGAACTCAGATCTCACTTTGTGAGTAGACATCTTGCTGATTTGCCTATGCTTTCGGGAAGCCTTTCCCATCAAATGTTGTGAGATATTTGATGTTTAGTTTAAAGTTATAGTATAAGCTTCAGTC
Organism: Protopterus annectens; assembly: GCF_019279795.1. Taxonomy (NCBI): domain Eukaryota; kingdom Metazoa; phylum Chordata; order Ceratodontiformes; family Protopteridae; genus Protopterus; species Protopterus annectens. The sequence goes on from NC_056735.1 coordinate 1,227,407,993, forward strand.
TGATTGCTTTATATCAAGTGGCTGTTATGCAATGTACCTTAGTGGCATCTAGTTCTCCATCAGGAAGATACAGATGTTGATACAGTGATACAGTGATACTGTTTTTAGTGGTGTTATTTTTTATATATTTTTACTTGACTTTTTTCACATAAATCATTTGATAAACTTGCTAGGCTTTGATATGTTGTCATTGGCTGTGTCTTAACGGTATTTAAACATCGTTGTAGGATTACAGTTCCCCAGTTAAAGTGATTAGAATTGTTATACGCTCACACTTTCTTGCTTATTCCTCTGCAGAACAAGTTTTTATGTGTTTTCTTATTAACAAATTTAGGGTAGTCAGGAATTGGTGGTCCTCAAAGAAATAAGGTAATATGCTACATATAGCTACATGGCCCATGTTTGTACTGATGTGGATGGTGGGGGAGGGGCTTGCCCTTGGGGGGGGGGGGGTGTTCACAGACTTTGAGTTAAAGGACATGTATTAAAAGAAGGAGCATTCTTCAGATGTCATTAATGAGCTACTGTGGGGAGGTTATTGTGACATACAATTCTTTGAAGTAAGTATGAGGCTATCACAAATGTACTTAGCAAGTTATGAGCACAGTCATAAATTCAGTTGATGGTTACCCAACTTTTAATTTGGAAATATTAAGGATCTTGAAAGCTGTGATTAGGGAGATAACTATAGTAATTCGTAAGAGGACTCTGATGACATCATGTGCAACTGAGTGCAGTCCTGTTTATGCTAATATGGAATGTTGGAACATTGGCATTTGATGCATATCAGTTTGGTGTTTGCAGTAAGAAGATTTGCATAGAGTTTCCGTTTTGTCTTTTTAGTTATGAATTGTAGGGCCAAAGTCCCTATGAGTTAGGTGTATTGGTCTAGAACCATGCATTAAATAGAACTTATGTAGTGATTTCAACCGGACTTGAACTAAAATTGTAGTACCCCTGGCATCAAGGGATACAGCCCTAACAAACTACCTGTCACAGAAGACAACCCTTGGGATGGAACTGAGCATCTCTATTCGGTTAGCCCACTCAAGGTGGAGAGAGATACCTAGGCCAACAGCTAGGGTATTGTGTGGAGGAAACCAGCAAGCCACTACAGATGACTGATCAGCAGATAAGCTTTTATGCAGAATCCATAATGAGAAACAGTTATTCCGGCACTGTGCACTCTCCTCTGTGAGGAATCCTCTGGTTTGCTGTGGGAAAGATTATAGTAAACTGTAAATAGCAGCATACTGAACAGACTCTCAGATCCACTGCCTAATAAGAAGAGTGGGGGAGCATAACAGAGTACTAGGGGACTTGGTAATCATGCTGGAGAAACCGTGGAAAGGGGCCAGGAGAAAGTATTCCATAAAGTGCTGTAGGGGAATTAATTAATCTAGGAGAATCACACAAAGATACATTCAAAAACATGGTGAAAAGTAACATGGTGATTTTTCATTGGATATATTAATAATTTACATCACTTAGAAATCTTATTTTCTAAATTAAATAAATAGTACTCTAAATGCAATAATCACTTTACCGGAAAATTCTTAATGGATGCATGTACAAGGGATTCTATTGCATTTCAGCCCATCTGCCTAAGGTTATGGATGAAAGTGCCCATTTTGCAGTAGAGCTTTATATAACACAACAGTGCCAATGCTTTCTACAATGTCACGTATATATATATATATATATATATATATATATATATATATATTCAGAGCAGTATTCTCATAAAACATCTATTGAATTCATACTGATAGTTCCTCCTTGCAACATGACAATGTGAACAGGTTAATTTAACCTAAGAATTAGGTGACAGCCATGTGCATAAATGTCATGATTTGCTTGAAATATGCATCTGTCTAAAGAAGTTGCTATGGTCAGTGTTCACCTTTTCCAGTGGTACAGTGACATTTCACTTTTTAAAACAATTCTCCAAAATGTTTAAATAAAAATCTTATCTTTAAGAAGTGTCTATCACCTAATTTGCAAATAAATTTGTTTTTTGATAAAAATGTCTTTCAGACAGACAGAGAGACATGCATATGAGTTTACACTTATACCTATGTTTCCACTCATTATTTTTATATATTTATAATATATCCTACTTTGGGTGGCCATGGTGGTGCAGCGGTTAGCATTGCCACCTCACAGCAAAAGGTTATTCTGTGCGATTCTCGGCTGGGATGCCTTCTGTGTGGAGTCTGCATGTCCTCCCTGTAGTTGTGTGAATTTTCTCTGGGCGCTCTGGTTTCATATGACATCTCAAAGACATGCTGTAGGTGGATTGAGCACTCTAAATTGGCCCTAGATGTGTGTGGGCAGATGTGTGTCTTCTATGGAAGGTTGGGCATCAGGTTGGCAACTCAACACTGTAAAGCTCTACTGTCAATCATTCTGCGGACCTTTGTTCAGCTGTGCTGACCCCTAATCGGGATAAGCCAAAAGGAGATGATGACAATAATATACCTTACAGCTGTATGATATAAAGTTGAGAGGTATAAGAGAGTCCAGAATAGTAAAAAAACATATTTTTATATTTTATTAATTACCTCTTGTCTGTGTATTATGATAAACACCTGCATAATGTTCCACTTTCTATTGAGCAAATGGCCTTTTCCATGAATAAAATTAAACAGAAAACAGCTGTGTTCAGCATTTTATAACATAACAGTCATTCATAAATTATACTTTTAAAGTTAGGTACTAAGTGTAAATCGTATACTAAATATATTACTGAACAGTAAGAGAGTACTACAGCTATTATGTAGGTATGCCCTACACATCTCCTCTGCTGTCATTAAACTCATTCTTAATGTGAATTTCTGATAATGTTGTTGAAACTCATGAGTAGATCAGTCATTTAAAATATGTTGCAAATATGTGCATATCTGTTGCAAAGTGCAAAAGTAGCATCTAGTACTTGTTAAAGAATTATCTCTATGTCATTTAAGATACTGAAGTTACTTTTGTATTTGTTTATACTGCTGTTCGAAAACATTGTTCAGTCCCATAGCTTGACACAGCTGATGCGTTGCCCTCTTTTTCTGCCATGCATGATACAATGACAGCAATGTGTCAAAGTCTTGTGAGTCTGAATAGCATTTGGGAAACATGTGGTAGTCTCAGGGGAATGGGAATGATCTTGTGTATAGGACAGTAAAGGTTAATGATGTACTGAGAACATTTCATATTAGATGTTGGTATTGCTAGAAATGCCTCTTGTTTAGCTATTAAAATATGAAAATGAAGACACTGATGTCAATGTTTTTTGCTGCACATTCCCAAAAGGTGAAATTGCTCCATTTTATGTCTTCTTTTTTTTTCCCAATAAAAATATACTGTCAAATAGTAGACATGCTGCCAAAAACAGAAGACAGTAGTGAAACAAGGTAATTGACGGGCATGTCCTACACATCTCCTCAGCTGTCATCATACTATCAAGTATTAAACTCATAACAACCAAGGCAGACAATTCCCCTGTGGTAAAATAGCAAAATAACTAAACAGGATTTTAATAGCATATAGATGTCTTTTAAATATTTACTTTAGATTCATATTGACAAAAAAGTGTTTTTTGGTAGAAGAAAGTTGCAATGCAACCATAATTATGGCACATTATGAGATTGTTATTAGATGCAAACAAAAACTTAAAAGGAATTGTACTGTAGCAGTCTGTGTTGCTGCATTATACATTTTAGCTCCCTGATTTCATTCCTGCCTGGAGTGCCTTCTTTGTGGACTCTGCAAGGCCTTCCTGTATCATCTTTTTTTAACAGGCAAAACAATACTGAACTCTTGGGTTCTATCTGGTGATGCAGTTTCTAACCCTCTCCTAATTACATATTATTAGATGAACTAGTAGTTGTCTAAACTCATATGCACTCACACACCTTGTCTTCCTCCTCCCCTGCAGATCAATTTGGACATCAACCTGAACTATCACCAACTCAAGCAGATGGGGCCTTAGCTTAATATCGCATCAGAAGGATTGCATACTCAGGATTACAGCAACCACTTTATGCTACACTGCAGTGTCAGCAATCGATTTACTTGATGGGAGAATAGAACCCATAGCATTCTGCAATAAAGGAGAGTGTGCTACCTGCTGTGCCACTGACACTGCAATCTTATGAGACTGAAAATCCATTATATAGTGAACTCAGCTGTTATAATATACACTGATGCACACAGAAACACAGCCACCCCCTGCTTATGTGGATATCCTCATGCCCTGATCTCATGCATTCACATGAATACAGATGGTGACAGATGAAAGGAAATGGTCTGCTGTACCCATATAGATACTTAGTGCTATGTGGTTGTTGGTCTCACTTCCTATGAATTCTTCAGTTGTTTAGAGACATCTGTGATCTTTCTCCATTGATATATATTCCTCCTTGTATATTATTATTATTTTTATTATTGTTATTATTAATGTTTTTATTTAAACTTTGTTAACCAGATTAGACCCATTAGGCTAATGAACTCTTTTCAGGGAAGATTTGAGGTGGTATTCATACTAACTAATGGAAATTTGGTCATGACACAGAGGAACTTCCTTCTATTTAATATATGTCATGGGATGTTTTACATCCAGCAGGGTAGCCACTAACTTAATCAGATGGGACCTTCGATTACCATCTCAACCAAAGGAAAGCACATTCCAAAGTACAGCAGACACTTCCTCCCTATACTGCACTGCAGTGGCAGTACTGGGATTGGAAGAAAACCCATAGCCTTTGCACCCAATCCAGCAAAGAAAGCACAACCCTTCTTTTGATTACTCGAATCCCAGTTGTCATATATCCACACAGATTGCTAGCCGCACCAGTATTGAGAATATTGCGCTTAAACATCGCATACAGATTCCCATGAGTTATTAACATATAGTCAAATAAAATAAGAGCACCCTACAGTGACAAATTATTCTGCATTTGTGATTTGGGGAATGGAATGGAAATTAGGCCTCCACCTATTTCAATATGCCAATAGCATACAAGATTGTGACTATGCCATTGTAGTTGGGAGAATTATATTCCTTCCACAATTTTTTATACACAGTTTCACAAAAGCCATACAGAAGGTAAATCTTTAATGTATCTTATAAATGGGAAATAGAAACTAAGTACACACTTTAGGAGCATTCAGCAATGACCCTGGAAGTTAATAAATGGTAGAGAGCACTACTGCTAAGAGAAAAGAGTAGCACCCCATTTATTTTTTAACAAGAGGAAAACTGTGGAAAGATAAGTAGAAAGGTATTAGTACAGGTAAAGTCTGCACAGTATTGAGGAGGTAATAAGAGAAGTAAGGGAAAATAGTTGACAAAAACATGAGACAAGAGAGAGAGAGAGAGAGAGAGAGAGAAGAGGGAGAGAGAAAGTACCACATTTTTGTATTCTTGCATTTAGCACCCATGTCTCTTTGTGGTGTCCTGTCCTTTTCTGGGCCTAGCTTATTTAACTAAGTGACTTTGCAGCTAATAATAGGAAGCATTAGAAAAGTCAAGGATTCATTAACAAAATTACACTAAGATTGTTAATCTGCAATGCCTTGCAGTAGAGAAAGTAATCAGAGTTTTCTACTTATTATTCATATATTCATATACGTGGTCATATTTAAATAACAGAGAGACCTGCATCCTGTTGAGAGGTGGTTTCAAATGTCACGGGGGGAGACAGAAAAATTAATTGACAATGTCCATTTATGTCGCACTGCACTGGAAATGCTGCTGTCTGTTAATAATTTTAGAAATAAGCAGTATTTCCATATGTACTTAATAGATCAAAAAACAAGTGACTAACAAGCTATTGCATGGCAGGTGACATTTTACAAGTTGTTGAAGAAAGTTGTCATTAGTTTCATACCTTGAGATATATGTGGTATTATTTAGGTTGCTCATTATGTAATTATGCATATGTTTTCATATCTCTGTAAATATTTCCATAAATAAGTTCTTGCAGAGCAATTTTTGCTATCATGTGAAATACTTATGTGCGATTAAACTAAAGTGTTCTACAAGGCCTGCCACCCAACAGTCCTCAGACTAAGTTGATCCAACAACTTCTGACTCCTGGCCAGCTGGGACTACAGGCACACACCACCACACCTGGCCTAGGTTACACCATTTCTAAGATATGACAAGTTGTTTGTGAAAGTTTAGCAAAAAAGTATAATTCTGCACTATGAATACACTGGCTATTATCACTATATAGAATGCTTCTTACTGATAACTATGATATTTGTATAGGTTTGATAGCTTTCATTGTCCACAAAATATGTTCAGTTATCTTGTGCTTTTTAACTTGATTTTCCAGAAAATGCTATGGAATGCAGGGATGGGTGTAGGCTGCTGTGACATTCAGCATCATATAGATGTTAATGAGATATGTAAGGAGGGGTTTACTTTAGATGAATGAAATGCCACTTACCCGAAACCTATTTCACCGAGACAAGAAGACAGGTCAGCACCACAACACTGATGTCCAGGAACACTGACTATTCACTCCAGGTAAGTTACTGCTCAGCCATCCGAAACAAACATGTAAATGGAAGAAAACCAAACCCACCCATGTGGGGGGGGGCTTTGCCCCCCACACCCCCTAACTAAATATACCAACTTGACATCGCACTACTGTGAGGGTAAGGGGCAAAGTTCAACAGGATGGCCGAGCGGTAGCCCTCTGTAGTCCATCATCAGGGCAATCAATTTAGACAATGATGGCTATGAACATATAATATGGACCTGCATTATGAAATTCTTTCCCATAGACATAAAATATTCTGAAACATTACGATCTTTCAAAAAAACAAAGAAAAAAAAAAACAAATGAAGCAATCCCTACTAAAGTAGGCTAAATGCACCTACTTCCATGACACTCACTAATTGCTATAACACAATATTTCTATATTAATTTACACTTCTTATAATCCTGTACATTCTATAACTAAGTCTAAACCCTATGTAAATACACTGCTTTAGATTTACTGCAAATTGAACTATCATCATGAAAATAATTGTACTATAAACATGTACATTTCAATATTTGTATTAATGTTTCTTTTAATTGAGTGAAATTTGCCATTCTTTACATTTGTACCCATATCATGAAGGAAAAGGGTCAGTAGACCATCTCACTCACCTGGATATCAGATTAAAAAACAAATACAAATAAAATAATATCCTTTTTCCATTTAAGGTGTTCATTCCTTGTTACATGTTCATTGTCTGGATATAAATTTGTATGCTCAATAATTTTAGAAGGCATTGCACATTAGAGAGTATTACCTCTATTCAAGAATCCACATTGTAAACATATAACTAACTTCTGTTGTTGGGGAATACTTTGATAATTAATAGCAAACTCACTTTACTTTTAATGTTGGACAGACATCACTAAATGCAATCTTGGGTACTGACAAGCATTTCTATGGTATCACATTGGGATGAAATGACTAGGCTTAAAATGACCGCCAGGTTGATAGCCTAGTAATCTCATGTGATCCTGTGATCCTATGTTTGATAAGATAGGCATGTTGGGAGTATAGAGATATAGGCTTTGAAATACATTATACGCCAGAGAACTGATACCTATAACAAAATAAAATGGGCAGTCCAGAATTTTTTAAAACTTTTCTGCCTATCAGCTCTCAGCTCCCCATGGCCGATGTATCTCATTCATTGCTCATGGAGGTGAGAGTTGTCACTGGCATGTTCGTCACCAAATCAGGCTTGACCTGTTCACAGGGCTGTCATCCAGACAGAAATCAATGTTGCCCTCCTTGCCCTTTGGCTTGTAACACCCTTCTCCAGCATCTGAGAGACATTAGCGCTGTGATCTACATGACTATATCATGGCTGCACATCCCTCTGGCCCAGATTCCATGGGCTTCACCAGCCAGAGCTTTCACTGTATGTCACATAAGTAGCAAGCCAATTTCCCTACCACCAGGATGCCACGTGCAACTTACTGCCATCTTCCACCCTGCTCACTAAAGTACCATTGCCCATTAATCAAGCATGTATTGACTGAGCCACAGTTTGGGATTTATACCCTTGCACCATGGGAGCAGATTAGGCATTCCAGAATTTAAATGTTAGTGCTCATTGCTGACTTTATGGTAGTTAACTCAATACTGAACACCGGCTGTAAAACCTAGCCAGATGTGCATGATACAGGATCCCAAAGCAGTAAGATTTAAAGATATTTTACCAGAAACATACTTCAGAAGACCAACACAGCATTGCAACTTTGTAGTAAGTGATATTTAGTACAAAAATGAACTTTACAATATAGTAGCATAGTTCAGAAACTGACATATTCATATACGCAGCTTTCATACCAGTACATGTACAGAGATAATTCATATAACTGATAGTATAGCTACTTATGTGAATAATAAATAAATATACACAGTGTATCTCGACGAAATTCAGTCCCACTGCTATTATAAAACTGCACAATAAGTGTGATAAAAAAGCTATTTATGAAAACACTGCTGAGTGAACAATAAATGAATTGTTGCACTGTTATACTTTTGCAGCATAAATACTTTTTTCTAATTTTATATACTCTGCTGTACATTACTAACAGCTTTACCCCATCCATTTGCAGTGTGTAAGAGTAAGTCTATTAAGCAGACTTTGACTGTGGATCTTTAAAAGTCAATAGAACAAGAAATTCAAAACATGGTGTAGCCAATTGCTGCTACGATAAAAACACCCTAAGAATAAAATGCCATAAAGGTAGTGGCGTACAGAGAGGCCATCACAATTCAGTAGTTACAGACGTTAACACTGCACTTATTTTCATCAAGATGGAGGAAAAATGCTTCAGAAAGAATCTGTAACACATATAATATTGAAACATAAGGCAGTGTGACCTTGAAAGAGTGTTTAATCAGAGTCCATTCCCCTAAAGGCTTAAAATTCATTATTGTTTCATCAACTGGCTTGGATTCAGTTGAGGACAGCCATGAGTGGTTAGGATCTTTTAATGCCTTTCCTAAAACCTTTATTGACTTGTTAATTGAAAACAGTTTAAAAATCAAGAAATATAAATTGTGCAGTGTGAGAAGTGTTGTATCAAGTGGCTAGATTTTCATTTAGTAACCTGCAACACAAGAGCTTTCAACATCATGACAAGACAGTTTCCGTTGTGACACTGTGTCAATCCCAGTTCTCTTCACAATGCTATACAAATCCTGATACTTCCCATCAGTAAAAAATTATTGGTACAAGGTAAAATACTAGATGCTTCCTGGAACTGCTGCCAAATGTCTTCTGTGACACTAAACAAGTATGTATTAATACCTCTATACCACCCACAGAGGTTTTAAATATCTGTATTAATTTAACTCATGCTAATATTCATGCATAAAGAACTCATCCATGGTAATGTTACTTCTATATCATTCTCAGATGATTTAAACCTCTGTATTACTTTAACCTTGTACTACTGTTCTCAACCACGGTGGTGGTGGTGCGGCGGTAGCGTTGTCACCTCACAGTAAGACATTGTCCTGTTCGATTCTCAGCTAGAGTGTCTTCTGTGTGGAGACATGCATGAATGGGCGTACCTTCGTTGAAGGTTGTGTGTCAGGGCCGGCAACTCAGCACGTAAAAATCTACTGCCAATCATTAGCGGACTGGAGTTCTGCTGTGGCGACCCCTAACCAGGAAAAGCCGAAAGACACAACAACTACTGTTCTCAACCACTAAACATGTAAATATGCTTTACATCCTTCTCCAAGCTGCTGTTTAACTTTTGTTTAGTTTTTGCAATTTTGTATGTAAAATTTACTTAGTTTGTTTCTGTTTCCACTATATATTGTTCTTCATATTATGGAGCTTGTTCTATTTATTATTGGAGCATTTCGCCCTGGGCCTCCACTGAAAATGGGATCTTTGAGCCCAGTGGACCTCCCCGGTCATCAAACTGGAAATAAATAAATAAATACCAAATGTTTCATTATAGATTTTGCAGCTATAGTATTTAAAAGTGATACATCTGCATAGAAAATACACTAAGAGAGAACGTGAAAGATAGGAGGTTATATCATATTAGAGATTTATAATTAAGAAGCATGCTGCATTAGACAGAAGTCAGATGTGTGAAGGGAAGCAGTTAAGGAAAAGTACATAAACGTAACTAACTAAGAAGTGCAAAGGAAAATATAAATTAAGGAGAATGCACTGAAAAGATTACTAAAGTTTATAGTTAACCGTTTGATTTTTTATTTTGTATATGATGATGACTGACATAAAAAAAGAGCACAATATGCATATTTGTTAGTATGTCATTACAAGCAAAATTTTAAAGAAATGTAGGTTGATTCTCAAAAACTGTGCATGTGTACACGCATGCACTTGTGAGTGTACACACACACACACACACACACACACACACACACACACACACACACACACACACACACACACACACACACACACAGGTATACCCCAGAGACAGAGGAGGCACAGAGAGATACATATACACCGCACCAACGCACACTTTTGTACATACCTAACACGTCTCAGGTCTTGTTAATCAAAGTAGTGTACCATAGAATTACAAATCTGTGCTTTCTTTGACTAGATAACAGAAGACCTGCATGCTGCTAACACACTGAAATAGTAAGTGTTAGGGTAAGTGTGGTTAAAAATGATTGGGTTTTCTGATGCTGGCACACAAAGTGTGACACCTCCATGCCCATAATTTATTTGACATGCAACATTCTGAATCCATTTTTCAGTCAGCCATGGATCACAAATAAGACAGCTGTCACATTTATGAGACCTTATCAAGGAAAGTATCTTACGCCCTTGTTGCCAAAAATGCAAAAATTAAATAAATAAAAATCCAGAGATAAGGCAAGAACTCTGCTAAGTTATACAAAGTCAGATAGGTTTTGTTATGTTGCACTCTTCTGCTTAATTTTTGGACATACCCTTTAGCCATTTCTCTGTCATGAACAAAAACATTTGTGTACAATATATGTAACTGATTTTCTGCATGTAAAAATTCAAACTCATTATTAGTAAAATAATATCTACTACAGTCATGAAATTCCCAGAATCATAAAAATAATCTACCCATCCATCCATCCATCCATCCATCCATCCATCCATCCATCCATCCATCCATCCACAACTCCCGTTTCCATTTCTGTACATGGGGTCAGGGTGTTACTTCAACAGTGACAATAATCTAGAGCCAAAGTTTACGCCATTAGGTGGCTAGTCCTGTGACAATCGTTCTTCCATACTCCAGACTCACATGCACACTCTCACCTATGAGCAATTTAGAGTATCCAATCTACCTATTGCATGTCATTGGAATGTGAGAAGAAACAAGAGCACCCAGAGAAAACCCACACAAACAGAGGGAGGAAATGCAGACTCTGCATAAAAGGCGGGTTTGGAAAGCTGAACATGCTTAAGTTGCAAAGCTTTATTCAGAAAATTGCCTGCAGTCATGCTTTTTTACTTTTCAGGATTACTGCCCTTGAATTTCAGTACATCTCTTACTTTTATGATGGTCCATTGTGAATACATGTGGAGAATCTTTACTTCAAACTAAAAGTGCTGACAATACGAAATCAACATCATTTTAAGGTATGGAGGAAAAATAAATTGTGGGTTGCTCTATGACACATCAGATCTCAAATTCTCAATGAATTTTAAAGAAATCAGTGATTTCAAATAGTAAGATTCAGAGTTATATGTTCTACACTATGCCACATTGGGTCTACTTTGAAATCCCAAAGCCCAGAATATCAACGTTTAAAATCCCAAGATGAGACAAAAATCACAAACCTGAGGAAACTCGAACATTGGATTTTTACAAAGGTAAAAAAACACTTGGCCAAATGGCAATGAAACTTACACTGAGGTGTGTAAACACACCTAGGTGGGAGCCTATGCCCTCCACACCCCCCAGTATGGAGGGCTGCACCCCCCACATCCTCCTAACTATATGTACCAACGCCAGGATTGCGCTACAGTGGAGAAAAGGGCATGATGGACAAGTGTTTATTTACCCTAGTAAAAGTCTGACTTTTGAGTTTCTGCGGTCTCATGATTTTCGTCTTGGATTTTAAGCTCCGATATTCTGGGTACTGGGATTTCAAAGTATATATGTATATGTTTTATATATGTATATATTATATAGCATATATATGTGTGTGTGTGTGTGTGTGTGTGTGTGTGTGTGTGTGTGTGTGTGTGTGTGTGTGTGTGTGTGTGTGTGTGTGTGTGTGCGTGTGTGTGTGTATGAATACAGGTAAAGGTATCAACAGGCAATGAACAAAACCACTTACATCAACCACTGATGGTCAAATACTTGACTAACCAAAAACAAACTATAATGAAAATTCTCTGATTGAAAAAGAAGAAAAAATCTAATTTTCTGGTTGCAAATTTAGCTAAAACACTTGTAATCAAGACATACTGACACAGAGCACACATGCTTGCAAACGTGCACTCGTGCATGCATACACAAACACACACACACACACACGTGTGCACACACACTACAGTAGACCTATCTCCTAAACCAATTACAACTCGAACCTTAAATAGCCATCATTCACACACACAATCTGACCTTCAAACATAGGCCTGAAACTATCGACTTAGCTCAGCCCAACACTAAGCCTAACCTGTAAATACTCGCCCACATGCCATCATACCTCACACAGTCTACCTTATCGTTTTTTGCAACATGGACATTCAAGTTGCCAGAAATTCAATAACACAAAAGGGCACTCTTCCATAGATATGTACAAGCTAAATATAAAAGTGTTAAAGCTTTTGCAATCTTTTATATAAACTAAGTGAAAATTGTAATTAATGGAACAAAAGCTAAACAAATAAGAGACAGAATCACTACTGCTCTGCTGAAAATTGCCTCAAACTTTGAAACTTGAATTGAATCTAACTTTATAAAAGGCCATACAAATCATCAAAGAAGAATCAGTAAAGAATCAAAATGTTAACTTAAATATATCAAATAATGAGTAAGGTAAAATACAAACTGAGCGGCAAGTTTAGAAAGAGACATGATTCGTGTCAAAGTAAGCAGATGCATGAGAAGCAGAGTAAATGTAAACTTGGAAAACGCATGAGGTGTAACTGTTATTGGGCCGATTCAGGGCATTGTGCAGCATGTGTAAGCTTGGTAAACATGTGAGGTGCAACTGTTATTGGGCCAGTTCAGAGCATTGTGCAACATGTAAGCTTGGTAAACGCATGAGGTGTAACTGTTATTGGTCTGATTCAGGGCATTGTGCAGCATGTGTAAGCTTGGTAAACATGTGAGGTGCAACTGTTATTGGGCTATTTCAGAGCACTGTGCAACATGTGTAAGCTTGGTAGACGCATGAGGTGTAACTGTTATTGGTCCGATTCAGGGCATTGTGCAGCATGTGTAAGCTTGGTAAACATGTGAGGTGCAACTGTTATCGGGACAATTCAGAGCATTGTGCAACATGTGTAAGCTTGGTAAATGCATGAGGAGTAACTGTTATCGGGCTGATTCAGAGCATTGTGCAGCATGTGTAAGCATGGTAAATGCATGAGGAGTAACTGTTATCAGACTGATTCAGAGCATTGTGCAGCATGTGTAAGCTTGGTAAATGCATGTGGTATAACTGTTATCGGGCCAATTCAGGGCATTGTGCAGCATGAGGCTCAACAAAAGGCTGGAATATTCTGCTGTCATTTGTAACACAAACTAATTTAAAGAGTTGCTTCTGAAAACAAAACTGAAAAATATGTTCAGAAAGTGTTTTTTTCTACGTCCTGTCACTACTCTGACTGATGCTCAAGAAGACTGACAATTAAAAACTCCTATTCATGGAACTCAGTTGAATTCTGGGTTTATATGCTGGATCATCCACATGGGTGGCCACGGTGGTGCAGCAGTTAGTGTTATCACCTCACACCAAGAGGTTCTCCAAGTCGATCCTTGGCTGGGGTGCCTTCTGTGCAGAGTCTGCATGCCCTCCCTGTGGCCGCGTGGGTCTCCTCCGGGTGCTCCGGTTTCCTCCCACATCCCAAAGACATGCTGTAGGTGGATTGGATACTCTAAATTGGCCCTAGGTGTGAGTATGTGCATGTGTGTGCCTTCCATGGAAGATTAGGTGCTGGGCTGGCAACTTGTCACTGTAAAACTCCATTGCCAATCATGACCGGACAGATGATCTGCTGTGGCAACCCCTAACTGGGAAAATCTGAAAAAAGAAGATGCTGGATCATCCACACATAATAACTTTTCAGTGGAGCTATAGCATGCAGTTGGGGCTTAATTGCTAGAATAAATGAAGTAGTGAGGATGTGTTTGGTGAACCATTAAAGATTTAAATTAAAATCAAATGCTTTTCCACATGTCTTGGCCTCACCAGGAGAGTATCATTTCCTATGCTGTCTAAAGTGCAGGCAAAACTCATAACAAAAGGCTTATGCAAAGTCCTGGCATAGTAGAACATGCAAACTAATTGAAAGAGTGTGTACCACATGTAACAGTAATTAAAAACAATGTCTGAAAAAAACTTAATGCAATTGAATCAGAAAGGTTTACTCTTCTTATGTTAGAAGACACTAGTCAAGACTAAAGAGTTTTCCACATTATATGCTTCCAGTAGGTTGGCAGATAACACTTGAGCAAGAATGATGAAAGCGAATAGCAATAATTACTCCAGTGGGAAGGTTTTGTTCCAAGAGACTGATTTTGATATAAAGTCAACACTAGATGTATTTAGCATAAAATGTCTTATCTGCACAACAGCCATGATGATGTTGCTGTTGCTATAGATGACATCTTGGCAGTTGGTCCATATAAAGGAGATGCACACTTTGGAATTAGGGTCAGTGCTCCAATGTACTAAACATTCTGGGCTAAAGTTAAACCAAGGAAGATGCTGTTTTTCAAAGAGTCCTGTACTTTGATTAAAGCATAAGGGCCAATACAATCAGACTGAGCAGATGAGAGCAATTAGGGAGTCTATTTTTGACTGAGATATGATAAGCCATAGGAATGATTAACAGCTTTGACAAGTTTGTTCCAGATCTCTCATGTGTGCTATGTCCACTAACAGATCTGTTAAAGAAAAAGATTCCTTGTTTGTGACAGAATGTTCAAGTCCAAGCTTTCATAACAGAAATGTTAACAACAGCTCTAGTACCAGAATGTCATGATGTCACTAACCCAACAATTGTGAGTGCAGAAGCAAGCTGTTATGACCCAAGTGCAGCATTACTTTAAAGAGAAGTACGTGTTACATCCAGCTGCTTATTTCTCCAGAATGGTAAACGATGCTTAACAGAGATATTTTGTGTCTACATTACATTATCAAACTTTTAAAAGATCAAATGCCATATGGTTGACACCATATGACTGAACCTTTAAAAGTTAAAAAATGTAATAAAAAAAAAAACAAAGAAAAAACTTACCTGAACAGTTTAAGCAGGGTGCCCCCCTGCACCCTCTACCTGGGGGGATGCACCCCCCACACCCCACACTCTTTAAATGTACGAACTCCGAGATTGCACTAAAGTGCAGAAAAGGGAACTCTTCCTATTCCGCACTGTACGGAAAAGTTCAGACTTTTAAAAGTTTGATCATATAATGTCGACCATATGACGTTTGAACTTTTAAGAGTTTGACAACATGATATATAGCCGATATTTCAGATCCAAAAGAGTACCTTGCAAATGTGTGGGTATGTGATGGTTTTGCCAGATGCCTACTACAGCTTGAGAGTTTCCAGCTTCAGACTGATCACACAAGGTTTTCATTGCAATCATTAATTCTTATGAACTAGACAATCCAGATGCCAAAGACTGTTTTTAGACTGAGAGGCTTCAAGGCCAGAGCAAAACAAGTTCCTGGAAAAGGATTAGTCATAGCAGATATGCTATCCAGAAATCCAGTACATGACCAACTACTATCAGATACTGAAGAGCATGTTTGCTATCTTTGTACAGAGTACAAGGAGAAATAGACTTGTGACCTCAAAGCAACTAGAACAGATAAAGCAAACTACCAGAAAGGACCAAAGCTATAAACTGCAATCTGAAATGTTTGATATGGATGATTAAATCATTGGATAGAAATAAAGCATTTCATGTGTCAGTATTACGCAGTCAGCATAAAACTATAAGGGTATGAAGACTTATTGCTCTGTCATGACAAACCTTTAGTATACTTTTCACAATGTATTAAAGAGCTAAATCAAAACTGCTCATAGAATGTCAAGAAATAGCCAAGATGTCAGCATTGCGCCCTGATTTCAACCAAGACATCACAAGCATTGTGTCAAAGTACTATTTGTCTATCGCCTATAAACTTGTTTCAAAGAAAAGAGCTATTAATGCCAAAACCCTAAAAAAAGGTCTTTAGCATTTGCTGACATATCGATCTGAAGCTAAACACTACCTCATAGCTGTGGACTATAGATAATACACGTGCCAGCCAAAATGAGCCAACTAAAAATAGCCAAATTTAAAACCATGTTCCTAAGATGTAGAATAAGTATCAAACTGGTTACAGACAATAGTAGATGACTCATGTTATTGAAGTTCCAGCACACAGTTATGGATTTGTTCATATTGCATCAAGTTCTCACTGTCTTTAATCAAATGGTGACACTAAGAGAGCAGTTCAAACAGCTAAATGGTTATTGAGACAAGTTGTTCCTCATAGAGCTATCATTTCATATCGGGTTACTCCACAATGTACTAATAAAGTAAACCCCTTGCAGGTAATGTTTGGAAGACAAATAAGACAGCATGTCAGCGTCAGAGTCAAAACTTGGTAATAAAACAAGTCCATATTATTCAGTTAAACAAAATGAGCATTAACTAACGATTCACACAAGATCTACAACAAATGCCATTCTGCACAACAACTACCCACCCTTTAAATAGGCCAACCAGTATGCCTCGAATTATAGGGGAAAAGTGGGAAATAAAAGAAATTTCAGTGCAAAAAATGAATGAACCATACAATGATGCCACATTCAGATGAAACTGCAGACATAATCAAGTTGTTCCTGATGAGCATCACCCTGGAAGCAGCTTTTCAGAGAACACAACTGGTGTGTTTGGACCACATTTTTCTCTTTCTTCAAATGTGAAACTACAACCAAATATCTGAGATGGGATTGGAAGTCTGAAATCCACAATATGGATGACAGGCTGTTAGACAGTTGAGTGTGACTGTTCCAGATCTTGTTAAAATTGTTTTGCAAAATGGGTCTAAGCACTGGCTGAGCATTATAACTATATGCCTAATAGTGTTCCTTCAGCAATCTCCAGTTTTTGTCCCAGTTCATGTGCTTGTTGAGTGAAATCAGAGGACTGATTTGTTACAAAATTGGTACTAGATTCAGATTCATGTAATTAGATAACTAACCAAACATTTTCCCTGTTCAAAAACATCACTCAAGTTGTCGTTCCAAAAATATTTATTTTCAACCATTTGTAAATATTAAATACATGGACCGACTGGATTAATATAGCATTTTGAATATATGTGTTTGCAGTGGTTGTACACAAACAAACCCGTGCTTTGTCACTGTAAAACAAAGGTTTTTCTTTGCTTAGGGGAGATTCAAAAATAAGTCCATACAGCTGCTGCATCTTTATGTTCTGGGAATGTGTACTATAGCCTTTGCCAGTTTAAAACTACTGCAAAGTAGAGGCATTTTAAAGATGCATGCATCCCATGATGCACTGCATGTAGTACTTCGAACCATAGTGTTCTTGATGACTGAACTGTTAACATCATGTAAGGAAGCCCACTTCATACTACTCAAGTCAGAAGTGACAAACTTCATGACACCCATGCAGACGGGAACTGAAAGTTCCACTGCTGAGATCAACACTAAGGCACTGTACGAGCACATCCACTCATGCATGAATCATGCCATCCCAAATAGAACCAAGATGCTCTCCTCCAAAAAAGTGAAGCAATCTGGTGGTCCTCTGCCATAAACGAACTTTACACAAAAGGAAGAAACTTTTGCAGAAAAGTGGAAAATTCCAGGATGCAAAAAACTCCCTTACCAGCCTCAGTAAGAAGCTGAGATCCCTCATAAAATCCTCCAAAGCTAGTTACGAAAATAAAATTGCCAAAGATTCCAAAGACATCCACAAGGCATTCTATAACTATGTCAAGAATCTAAATGGCAATGCTCAGATCTGCTCTGGCCTACAACAGCGCCCAAGGATATTGTCAATATTCTGGCAGATCGATTCAGTGCCAACTTCACCCTCCTCTCACCCCCTAAATGGCCCATCTCAATACTGGAAGATTGCCACATTCCGGTAATAATGTCCACACTGGTAAAACATGCACTCTCCAAAGCTAAGAATACAGAATCCATGGGACCAGATGACATCCCGGGCTGTGTACTACATGAACTACAAAATGAACTGGCACCTCACCTAAGTGTCATGTTTAATCATAGCCTCACCTCAGGCTTCATGCCCACTGAGTGGCGCACAGCTACAGTTATCCCGCTCCACAAGGGGGGATCCACCTTGGATCCCAGGAACTACCGTTCAATCAGTCTGATGAGCTTGATCTGCAAGGCCATGGAATGTATTATCATGGAACTTATAAACAAAGACATTGGCAACCTTCAAACACTGGACCCCAACCAGTTTGGGTTTGTGAAGGGCCGATCTTGTCTTCTGAACTTGATTGACTTCTTCAAATCAGTCTGCAGAGTTGTGGACAAGGGTAAGGCGATCCACACAGCCTATCTGGACCTCACCAAGGCCTTTGACACCATCCCCCACTCTGGAATCATAGATAAACTTACTAAGCTGAGCATTAATCCCTACGTCACCCGATGTGTTGCCAACTGGCTTACTGACAGAACCCACACTGTAAAAGTAGCTGTCTCCAAATCCAGCTCCACACAAGTGACAAGTGGAATAACTCAGGTTTCAGTCCTGGGACCACTCTTGTTTTGCATCTACTTCTCTGAAGTACAGGCCAATACTAAGGGACTCTGGCTAACAAAGTTTGCAGATGACTACAAACTGGGAGTCATTTTGAATCTCCAAATGATGTGGATACTCTACAAAGGGGCCTTACAGAAACAGATACTTGGTTCCAGAGCCATGGGCTCAAGCTCAATGCCAAGAAATGTATAGTTATCTCCTTTGGTGAAAAAACATGTACCCAAGAATTACCACATAGGTGGCAGTACACAAAACATCAAAGGTGTGATAAGAGACTTAGGGACACAGGTGGATAGTGGTCTCACCTTCGATAACCACATCGCCACAACAGTCAGGAAATCGTTCTATGAGGCACACCTAATCACTAAGGGCTTTTCATCCAGAAAAAAGGAGGTCATTGTCCCACTGTACTCATCCCTCATTAGACCCATTATAGAATACAATGCCCCATTTGGTATGTACCTCTCAAGACACCTGCAACACCTCGAAAGGCTGCAGAAATACATCACTAAAAGAATCACAGGCCTAAAACAGATGCCCTTTGCTGACCCCCTTAAAAAACTTCAGCTATACTCTGTCCCATATCGTCTACTCAGAGGCGATCTCTGCTTAACATACAAGGCCATGTCCAACCCAGAGCTGTTGGACATGCTACACTTAAAGAAATCCCAATCCCTCAGAGCCACATGCTCCAGGGATCTAAACCTTGTTGTCACAATAAACAAAACATGCTGGAGGGATAGGTTCCTGACTCAGAGACTCCTCAGACTCTGGAGTAGACTGTCCATACATGTCAAGCAGAGCACCTCTTTGGCCTTCTTCAAAAGGAACCTTGACAATTGGATGGGAGAAAGGAAATTCACCCCGGGGATCATGTCGGTCACCCTGCTAGACAGGGGTCCAGGAAGTAAATAGTGTGGGAAGAAATAGCCAGAGAATTGTTATGGCTAGGCTTGTATAGGCCCTAGGGCCGATAGCCTAGTACCAACCTATGAATCTATGAATAAAATAAAAAAATGCAAGTGTAACTTACTGTTAGTATCTGCTTCTTTTCAGCTATATTGAGCAACATGAATTTCTATTTTATTCTCTCTTTGCATGATTTATGTCTACTGGCAATTCTTTCCATCCATTTAAAAATGTTAAAGAGTTGTTTATGTGGCTTGCACCTTTTGATTTAATTTGTTTTATCATTATTATTATTATTAGTATTAGTATTTTCCATTTGAAGGTTGCTGATGAGGGGTGCATGACAAAATTAAATACTAATCAGTTGTCCAAGGCAGGTTAAAGCAATAAATGAGCCAAGGTAGTAAGGTAGGTCATTACTTATACAGTACTATACAGAAAGGCAAATCAGGAGAGCCATGAGTGAGGGGTGTTGCTGTTTGGACAAGAGATCAGGGAGACAGTGATCAGAGACGAAGTAGTTTTATTTTATTAACCTACCTGTCTATGTACTGAAGGATGACTTGATTTAGTGTTGAGCCTTTTGCAAGTTCAAGCAACACTAGATGTGGGGTGTTGCTGAGTTATTATTATGAAGAACTGAATGCATAATGTGAAATTTTGTTCATTCAGAATAAACACAGAAGCTAAATGTAACATCAGCATTTAATTATATGTCTAGATGCAGGGGCGTTGGGGTTGTAAGGTAGGTCATCTGTCTGTTTCGTAGCTCATATTTCTTCAGGAGTGCGGAACTCAACTCATCTGCTGTCATATTATATATTTTCTAGCATCTAGTTAGAAAGCAATGATTTCTAAGAGAAGAGAATCTGTACGTCTTACTTTCTCATGAAACTAACTAGGACCCAGTTTCTGCATCCATCTTGCCCATTTACTTTTGGAACACAATCAGTCTTTGCATTTACTCATCGATTGTGTAGCAAACATTGATACAGTTTTGTACAAAAATGTTAGCGATGTCAGCATTTTGGTGTAAATACAGCCTTGGTAGAGTTTCACCATACACCTATATTTTCTTTTGTTTCTTTTGTTTTTAAAAGTTGAATTATCTGTCCCTCTCCTCTGTTTTCACACTTCACACTTCTGTTCCCAAATGTCATGCTTCATTAATCTGCTCATCTCTTGTGAAAGCCATTTTGATTTTATTCTGTTGCATGTATATGTTTCATCATATAAATCTGCTGCCTCTGTTTTAAGTCAGTTGTCCTCCATTCTTCCTGCATATTTATTATTTCATTCATTACACAGGCACACTCCAAGATTCTTATCTCTAGTCTTGCAATTACCCAGAATCTATGCATTTCTATCATGGACCATGGACACTATGGTGAATTTTCTGGAGCTAACATTGCCCTTTGGCATTTCATACCTTGTAGTATGTGCCTGCATCATGCTGATTTATCATCTTTTAAGCCTCTTTGGGATTATTTTGTCTAAAATTATTTGTTTTACATGAATACCTATATATTCTGTGTGAGATTTGAACTTGGACTTGAAGCTTGTTGAGAATTATAGTTTTCAAAAAGAAGGCAGCACTATTTTGATTAATTTAACATCTCGTATATGTTTTTTTATTTTTCACTTGTATATATTTTCTGTTATTTTAATCATGCCCTCTTATCATTTTTCTGCATTTCACTTCAAAATGTTTGCATTAAAATGAACCTCCCACAAGGCTGTGGTGTCATTAACTGTTTTCTTGGTGACCAGCATAGTGGCTTCTACCCTTCTGCTCTATAGAGCTATGATGCGTTTCTTTTCCTTATGTGAAGAACTGCTCCCAGTATCAAGTAGTCGCCTTCACTTTCCTTTATGTTATATGTTTTAGCACCTTGTTCTCCAGGTCCCTGTCCTTCCAGATCTGCTGCAATATATAGGTAGGGCATTGATAATACTAGCTAAGTTTGTTACCCACGTAGGCGATGTGCCCATGTCCAGTCTCTGCTTATTGATGCTATCATTCTTTGTCACTTATTATTTTGTTTGCTCCCTGCAAATTCTAGTCCTACTATCCACTGCAATGCCATTTACCTTGATCCATACACTGCTTAGTGTAGGCAAGCAATGAGTTTTCAATTTCTTTTATTCTTATTTTTCTGGATTCTTCTAGCATCCATATGTGATGACCATTAAGCTTCTCACTATGAATCATGAGCCCACCTGTTCTTTCACTACTGGGGAGTTTACGGCATGAGAGCAAGGGCCATCTGAAAGGACCACCAGACAGGCAGCCATGTTAGAGGCTTCTGCTCTTGCCAGAATTTTGGCATTGATGGTGTTTCTAAAGGAAGTCAGTATCCCTGCTCTAGTGACATGCGAGGACCCAAATCAGTGCAGGGCATACTATGCCAACATCATGGGTGTACATCCTTACAAAATCCCAAATAAAAAAGATGTGCAGAATGGTTAAGTGAAGCAAAGCAGGAATAACATGATAAAAAACAACAAAATGCACTTCACAATGTGGAACCGTTTATTCAAAATAACAAACAAAGCTTTCAGACATCAAGTCTTTCCTCAGTGTTTGAAATAATTAAAAACAGTCATCCTTTTAAATGCTGAAATTAAGGCATGTGACACAGCCCATCCTATCCTATAAAACCATTAATTAAGATAACAAAATCTCATTAAGAAATAAATATACATATACTTTTTCGAAATCAAAACCAATCAAAAAACAACAATAATAATGCAAAACTATTTAAAAGCAAAAACTTTATATTTAAGCAAGGACATTATTTAATCATTTGTTGCTTAAAGTTTAAAATTGGTTTTAAAGTCACTTGTTTATTTAAGCCTGGATATACATCAGCTTGCATATGGACAATCCATTCATACTCTTTGGTATCCAATTTGTTAATAATATCACCATGCCTGATGCTAGAGTGTAGAGATTCTATAACCCTAAATACAAACTGATGTGGTGTACCCTGTTCCTGTTTGTGTTTTGCCAGAGAATTGGTCTCTATACCTCTATATATATCTGTTCTGTGTTCTACTATCCTGTCACGTTTTCTTCTAGCTGAATTTCCCACATAAAATTCTGAGCATAACGTGCAGGTAGCCAGATATACAGCAAAATATGTATTACAGGTGGCAGTACAATTAAACATGAATTTTCTCCTACTAACAAGATGAACAAATTCATTAGAAAGACAGATACTTGAACAACAAGAGCAGTTGTAACGTGGTACAGTTCCTTTAGTATTATAATTAACATAACTCTTTCTATTCAAGGAGAAATCTTTGTAACATATCCGTTGCTTCAGATTTTCACAATTTCTATATGTAAACAAAGGTTTCTTAGGCAACCATTTTTCATGGCCAGGTATGGCTTTTAGTATATCCCAGTTATCCCTAATAACTTTCTCAACTGATTGGCTTGCTCTACTATAAGTCATTAGGTATCTCAGAGGCTGTATATCAGTACTTTGTTGTTGTGTATCATTTTTATTTGCATAATTCAAAAAAGGAGGTTTAGCCTGCCCATCTCTTGATTTCATTACATTTTCTCTAACTATATTCAATTCACTAGTATCATAGCCTCTTGCTAAAAACTCGTTAGTCGTCTCATCCATTTGCCTAATGCAAATATCTGTTCTAGTAATGAGTCTACTGGCCTGTAGATACTCTTGGTGATACCTCTAAAAGTATGTTTAATGTGCATGCTATTTTTATGAAGATACTTATTTGCATGCATGTCCTTCTTATACATACAAGTATCTAGACCTCATCAGTTAAGAAAACTCGAACATCTAAATAATGTATCTCAGTTTCAGACATATTCCTTTCAAACTTTAAAAAATCAGTAGTCTGATTCAAATATATACAAAATCTTTCAAGTCATCCTGGTTACCTCCCCAAATTAAAAAAATGTCATCAACAAATCATTTGTACCTATTTCCAATAACTGCAGGTCAAGAGGTGTGTGCTAACTATGAGATCAGACAACAGAGGGACTATTGAGAAAACTCCTCAAACCCTCTCTCTCCTGATCCACAGTATGATGCTAAACTAGCATTCATTGTGTGCTTTACGTAACACAGAAATGCATACATACACAAATTTCATCACCACACATACATATGACCTTCACTCTACATGTTTAATACTCAAACACACAAAGACACACTATCAACTTACAATCTCTCACTCATGTGGTGATACATTTCAGTTTAGTCCTGATGCCATCTTAGCTTAGACGATGACACACCTAAAAAGAACTACTGAAAAATGTGAATGAGTTTAACAAATCTGGTGAATCCCAAGTCTATGAAATACTTTTTCTGTTAAAATCAAGTTCAGCATGTGTGGACTGTAGTCATGGCTTCTTCCTTCTGTGCCAGTGAGGATGGCATACCTTCTTTGAGATTTGGCTGTGTATTGTGTATAAAGACTGTGAACCCACACAGACACAATACAGCACTTTGGTACTCTGCAAAGATTAAAGACATCAAGTGCTTACCAATCTTTGTGCATGACACAGGCAGCAAAAAGTTACAGCAGGACTAAAATGAAAATGAATTATCTCAGTTGTCTGTAATACATTAGAGAACTTTTAAACATAACATTTTCACAGCTTTACTCAATGTAAGATATAGTCCATTTGCTGGTAAACTCTTTTTGTCATTCCACTCCATAATTTTTCCAACATATAGCACATGCTGCTTATCCTTGTAATAAACAGTACATGAAAGTTACATGATGAAATGATTGGGTTACAGGCAGAATTCATACACAAAGCAGGCAAAGAATAAAAGTTGTGTATCCTTGCTCAGATCTGAATTGTAACAACACATATTAGCACTACATTATATCACAGCTTCCTGATTTCATTTATGAAGCAAAGACATATTTTTGTTCATCATCCAGAAATCAAGGTGTTGTTATTTTCCCTTCTTTTTTATGCAATACAGTACTTAGCAGCAAAATACAGAAAACTCATTAGCACATAGACTGTATTATGCAATACTTATTGCGTAGCCCATGAAATAATTTAGTATTTTATTAAAAAATGAAAA
This sequence comes from Protopterus annectens, assembly GCF_019279795.1. Classification (NCBI taxonomy): domain Eukaryota; kingdom Metazoa; phylum Chordata; order Ceratodontiformes; family Protopteridae; genus Protopterus; species Protopterus annectens. The sequence continues at coordinate 1,227,432,974 of NC_056735.1, forward strand.
AACAGAAGTAGAATATACTCTGCAAAATTTCCATATAGATTAAAACAATTTAGTTCTTGCTAGTACATCAAACTTTGTTGGTAAGTGTTAAATATATCGCTGTGACAGAAAAGTAACTACTTGCTATAAAACCATAATTGAACAAGTGACCTGTGTGTTTATTCAAGGGAATTTTACTTTCTTGTTCATTATTGCCCATTTCAGAAATCATTAAACTCCAGTATGAAATAGACTCATTATTTCTCCCTTCTGTAAACAACAGAATGTGACACCTTCTGAATAGAAGGCTGCATACACACAGCATTTTATGATTAGTGTTCACTCCATGACAAAATTCATTTTAAAATGCTTCACTCTGTAACTGTTTTAAACATTTAGATGATACATTGTCTAAGACCGAAATCATTTAAGTTTCACAGTTATTGCTTTCTACTGTCAAGTAAATATTACCTCGGCAGAGCAAAGTTGTTTGTTTGTTTGAAATATGATCTTATATTTCTAAATAAGCTGTCAGAGTATAATATTCACATTTGTTGTTGAAGTCAGTGTATTCCTTTTCTTCCTCACCAGCTGTAGCACCTAATGTTTTTTTTTTTTTTTTCAGAAACTATGAAGAAAACAAGTCACTATTTTAAATTAACTTATTCTGGTATTTAAAAATTCCATGAAAAATCTTTCTCAGCAGCAGAAACAATTTAAACATACCGCATATTCTCTCAGCAAAAGAAATGTGGACAAAGTAAAAAATAATGGGGACAGAGGTCCAAAAATAGGGACAAATTTTAAATATTGCTACTATAAACTTAAAAAGTTGCTAGAATATAAGGATTTGTGTTACCATGCATTGTCTGAACGATATTAATTGTGAAATTCAAATACCTGTCTTTATTTAATGAATTAAATCCTCAGTGATTGGCCTGAAAAATCAAATTTTTTTTGCAGAATACACCAAAAATATGAAGCAAAAATCTGGACATTCTGTGAAAATCTGGACAGTTGAAAGAATAAATCTAGACTAAACATACTTTTATTCTCCTTCATTGTACCACCTCTGCTTCATGTGGCAAACCACTTACTGACAATGGCTATGTTTTTACATACAAATCAAGGGTTGATATAATGCAAACTTATGAATATGTAAAAAAATATGGCTAGCTAGCTAGTTAGACAGACAGATTCTTGCAGTAATTTGTTATCACTGTTTTTCACTGTTTGTAGGTAGTAAGGGCTAGCTTGTTAACATGTTTTACTTTGATTCATATTTTGTTGTTTTACTTTAATTTCACTGTTGGTTGTTAGAAAGGGATAGATTTTTATTCAGGCAAACTGTAGCCACCCCAAGGGCCCTAGACAGCTAAAAAGTCACACAGAGTGCAGACAGAAAAATCCTGAGCATATTTAAATAATCCCACCTTAGTTTGTGATTTACTCTGGAGCTGACTGATAAGAGAAGTTTTATTTGAATTTATATTTTATTTGTTATCACTGTTTTTCACTGTTTGTAGGTAGGAAGGGCTAGCTTGTTAACAGGATTTACTTTGATTCATATTTTGTTGTTTTACTTTTAACTTCTTTTAGTTGTTTTACCTTTAATTTCACTGTTGGTTGTTAGAAAAGGGTATATTTTAGACAGGCAAGCTCTAGCCACTCCAAAGGGCCTAGACAGCTATAAATTCACACAGACTGAGAATATCGAAACAAGCCTATCTTAATTTATGATTTATTGATCTTAACTGTTAAAAAGAAGTGCAACAGCAAGAAGTGAGCAGAAGCTACTGCACGCCTTCGCCTGCAACATAAAGGAATTATAACTTATGTCTCTGGCTTGCAGAACTTGTATGGTCAGAACAACTTTACTGTACTTTAGTAGTTAGTTGTATACTCGTGTCATAGAAGTTGATTTAAGTTCTCTTTGACTCTGTGGTTACTGATTTTGATTATTCTTTTTTTTTACAAAATTGTATTAATTTTAAGCTGAATATGGATTCCTTAAATGAGTATGCAATTAAAGATTTGCTAATGCACAAATATCTTGCACAGTGTAATAAATGCTATGCATATTTAAAGTTAACAGCTGATAACACTTGTGATCTGTGTTTCTCGTGTCAAAGGTTAGATGATTTGCTTACCATTGTTAGAAGTAAATCTAGACTTAGTGATGACTGCACTTGTGCAATTGGCATGGTTTGATTAACTGTTGTTTCATATATTAATGACTGGACTGGTGAAATAAATAATGTTAGGCAAAGATCAAATCGACCACATTCAGGAGATGATGCATCTATTGTCTGCAAAGATCATTCATCTGCTATAAAATAAGATTATGCCCCTGACAACTTTGAAATTCTGGATGCCAGTATTCAGCAATCTGTTTAGAAGGAAACTAAAAGAGAAAGAAAGGAAGAAGTTCACAACAAATAACAAGGAAGAAAAATAAACTGATTAATGAATGTAAAGCAAAGAGAATACATACTAAAAAGGATACTGCTTTATGTAGCACACGGGTTACAGGGAATGATAATATTTTTTCTATCTAAAAACCTTCAGTCTACAGAAAAAGGCATAATTTTTCCAAAAGAGAAGGTAGAAAAAAGATCATGGGGCAGGTGAAAAGGAAGAAATCAAAATTGAATTTGGAAGGATTGAAGAACATTACTGTACGAAAAAAGAAGAGAAAGACAGATGTTGACTACATGGCTGAAACTGTGGCATTACAATACCCCCTGAATAAAAATTTAATACACAATGAAAACAGTGGGATTAATAAAACAAATGGTGATGAAGCTCTATCCTTTGTAACAATTGATAGAGCAGATATAACTGTGTTAGATGCTGAAGAGTCTTCAGATCTGGCTAGCAAGGATATGCTTGTAATTGAAGATTCGGTTATTAGAGTACCTGATACTTATATTTGCAGAGAAGACAATGAACATTGAATAGTGTTATGCTTGCCAGGAGCAAAAATAGAAGATGAGAAACAAGCCTTGGAACACCTTAATGTAAAGAAGCACAGATCAATTTTTATTCATGTCGGTACAAATGATATCATCCACAAGGATCCTCTGACTGTTCGTAGGGAACTGACAGCCCTGTTAGTATTGCTTGTACTGGTGTTAGAACATATTTTTCACAAATCACCTATATAATGGATTGTCAAGTTACTGTGAATGAAAACATTTTTTGGGTAAGTACCTACATGGAAAAAAAAGTCCTGTTTTACAAAATGGAAATGTGTAGAGCATTCATGCCTAGTTTTGGGCACATATGTTTTCAGACAGGATGGTGTGCATTTGTCATGATCAGGGAAGAGAATTTTTACAGCAGGTATTTTGTAATATTTGACAAACAATAGGCAGGATTTTTGCCAGGTTGAAAATGTAACAGTTCACAGATAGCAACATTTGAAGCATCTCTGATGAGTGTTAATGCTAGGAGCATTAATAATAATTTTTTTATTGGAAAATTTGCTACAGTCCCACAAGACTGATGTTATTGTTTGTGAAACATGATTAAAGAACAATGAATGGAAACCAATTCTGTCAGGGTGTGATGCCCATGCACTGGCCCAGTAATCAATGAGCCCCAATCCTCACCACTAGAACCAGTGAGGGGCATGCACATTGGGAGGATAACAAGTATACACACAGTAAAGTACAATTTCCCTTGAGAGCACACAGAGATCAAAGTTAGTCTGGGGTGGTTTCTCCCTTTCTCTCCAGATCCCCAATGAGACTCCCCACTGGCAGAGGTATAGTATCCAGATCTCAGCCTAGTGGTCAAGCTAAAACCTCCAGCACTCTCTCTGCCCAACCAGTGCTTTGCATCCCTACCCAAGTAGCTGACACACACACACACACACACACACACACACACACACACACACACACACACACACACACACACACACACATTAAGATTTGATTTATATACAAACGCACAACACTCCTTGGGAAGGCTGGCTCAGGTTCTCCAGGTGTACCCCCTTTCTGCCAAGACTATAAGGTAGAAATCACTGCCACCAACCACTATTATCAGCTACTATAAGGCCCTTCCAAAAGGGTGACCAGTTTCACTGTATAATATTACTGTTATCCAAATAGTGTGATGGAGCAGCAAGACTATTGCAGTGGCTTGGACAGTATCACCAAATACATGCAAGAACTCTAGAGCTTAAATTATCTCTACACAAAACAGCAACAGTTGATAGATTCAAAACTATTTAATAATAAATAATAAAAGCACAAGACAAATCTCATCAATTCAACACAGTGCTAATCAAGAGTTCAGAGATCACAGGAAATTTAAAACAATGTTGTAGGAAAGTCTGACATAAATACAGAAAACAGCTAGGCTAATCTGGCTATAATTCTATCTAACTCTAAGAGAAATACTAAACTCTAAGATCCTACTTACAGAGCAAAGCAAGTGCTGGTGAGCTGATGTCAGTTCTGACAAAACCCAAAATGCTCTCCTTTCTTTCTGTCCTTAAACTGATAACACAGTACTGCTGAGTCATTTCAGATTACATCATTCTTAACAGTTCTGATTTAGTTTCCCAGGCCCACAGAATTTAACATTTACATTTCTTTTGTAATCTGCACCTGCAGGAATCCACAGCATTAAAATACATTTTACATGTAAAAGCTTGTAATTAACTCTTCTCCTAAGACAGTAGAAAGATTTCCTTAGTACAGACATCCTGTCTCTGAGCTTGAGATCAAATAGTCCTAAAATGCTTGACATATCAGTTTTATTCCAGCAGGGAGCACTGCAGTTACATTTTTGAAGCTCAGAACATAACATAATTTTCTTACATTTGTTACACCAGTCTGTGGATCTTATTAATATTTATAATGACATAGAATTATTTACAAAATCCTATCTAGCTAGGCTGGCAGGCTTCACACAGGGTATAAATGTTTTTACTTGAATAGACATTCTAACAAAAATTCAGGTGGAGGCATTATGATTGGGATCAAAGATGGTTATGAGACCTACGGTTATTACATAGAGATAACACCAAAACTATAGACGTTGTAACTGTGACAATAAAGGCAACCCTGGAACGTATAACAATTGTTGGAGTGTATAGACCACCAAAATCAAGTGCAGATGCCATAGAGGAATCCATACGTCTTGCTTGAAACACAATAATATTAGCTGCGGGCCTAAATTTACCAGAAGCAGACTGGAATAATATTGATTCAACAACATTAGTAAGGAAATAACATATATTCAGGGAACAACAATTGCTCAGATTGTAAAAAAAAACTATCAGGGAACAGAACATACTAGACATTGTTTGTGTTCCTGAAGAAATTACTGTTACTTCAAGTCAAGTTTTACCACCTTTGATATGCAGTGATCATGGGATTATAAAATTTAGGTTGTTGATAGATAACTCTGCCAAACTGATATCTAAACCAATGCACAGAAGGCTAATTACATATTATATGCAACCAATGTAAAACTAACTGGAGTAAGATGTTCAGTGGAAAAACTGCAGATGGAATGTGGAAAGTTTTGAAAGAGAAATTGTTTGAGTGCAAAAAATCAAAAAAATGTTTAACGTTAGGATCTAGGCATACAACATCAGGAGGATATATTTCCATAAGAACATGATATCTGATTAAGGTGAGATACAAAAAATATAAGAAATGGAAGAGAGGTTGAACTGCAACTTTGAAAACTGAAATAAACAAGCTGGACAAATGGATTAAGCATACTGTCAGACAAGATCAAGAAAAATTTGAAGAAAATGTATATAAAGATATTGAGCATAATAGGAAACCTTTTTATAGATACATAAGATTTGGAAGGAGTAAGCAAACACAAATTGATAAACTGTGTGCAGATTCTAAAAATTAAATCTGACTGAAAAATCTGCATCCAAATGAGGGGAGGCTCTTTTCATTTTTAGACACAACATATTATAGATATATTTACAAAATCCTATGCAAAACAGTTTGGTTCCACAAAAGGGGTGATAAGTTGTTTTAGTGACATCCAGGTAACCCCAGATTCTGGAATCAAATTAGATTAGATTGAAAATAATCTGCACAAACTGGATCCCAACAAAGCACAGGGAGGAGACAGAATTAGTAATAATGACCTGAGAACACTTAAGCAGGAACTTATGGTACCATTATATCTATTATTCATTAGGTCATATAAATATGGGGAGATTTCTAAAAATTGGAGACTTGCACTTATTAAACCTGTCTTCAAGGGAAAGGCGAGTAGGACAAACCCAGAGTCATACAAACTCTTAAGTCGACTTTCATGTTGTGGAAAAATAATGGAGAAGCTAATATTGGATACATTATTGTCAGAATTGGCTAGGTTGGGACTTGAAACCATATATCAGCATGCATACATTGAAAATAGATCTATTACTACCTATAACATGATGCTCTATAACAATATAATAACAGCTATGAATGAAGAATTGTGCTGTGGTGTGATTTATATAGATTTAACTTCATCATTTGACAGGGTCATACACAAAACACTGATCAATAAATTAGTACAACTAGGTATTGATGTACTCATGATAAGATGGATAGCTGCATGCCTCAGAAACAGGACATGGCAAGTATCATACAGCAACTGGACAGCTGAAACAGCTGCAGAAATTCATAATATATTTTCTGGACTACAGGAATGTTATTCTACTAACACTGAAAAAACTCTTTCATCTTAGAAAAGGGTTTTCTTCAGAAAAGGAAAAGTTTTCAGGAGAGAAACCTGAAACCATACCTTCCTCATACTCAAAGTGCTCAGATTGTGAAGAAATTCTTGAGGTACACTCCTCATCCTGTAATGCATAATTTTCTGACTGAAAATCTGCATCTAAATGAGGGGAGGCTCTTTTCATTTTTCTGTTCTTGGCTGAAGAAACAGAATGCAAAGAAGAAGCAACAACAAGTTCCTTAGCAAATCCCAATAGGTCAGGAGACTGGAAACGTTTCTCACTATATTCATCTTTCCTCGGGGTCTGCCTAAAAAAGGATTGTTTCTCACAAAGCATGATGATCTCAAATGCTATTTCCTTATTCTGACAAGGAGAAGTATCTTTGCTTGCCCTTTCTCCTGAGACCAGCAACACTGTATTTTTCTTGTCCACTATGGGCACCTACTGTTGGCGAGGAGGCGGCTACCCTCTGTTTTTTGGTGGATGAATATGCTACACCAAGAGGAGCAGAAGAAAAGGATAGGCTATCTGAGGAACAATGAGCAGCCATGGGAGAGTCACCCACCAGTGGCTGAGGCAAAATAGTAGCAGGTCTGACACGCAAAATTTCTTTGACAGCTTTCTTCTTCTTTTTGGACAAGGAAAGCTAAAGAGTGGAGACCAACGTTTCTTCCATTGTTATGCTGAGAAACAGAAAGAGAAAGGGGATACTGGAACCTCAGGATGCCTTCTAAATAGCATTAAACATGACCTATCAGGTCCTCTAAAATTACTGTTTAACTGTAGCCTCCAAACAGGCTTTGTGCCTCATGAATGGAGAAAGGCAACAGTCATCCCTCTGCACAAAGGTGGACCATGTACAGACAGTGGAAGCTAAAGACCCATAAGTCTCACTAGTCTTGCATGTAAAGCCATGGAAAGAATTATCATGGAGATAATCAACGGAGATATAGTAAACCTTCAGACACTGGACCCAACCCAGTTTGGATTCGTCAAGGGCAGATCATGCCTACTCAACCTGGTGGACTTCTTTGAAAAGGTCACCAAAGCAATGGATGAGGGCAAAATTGTTCACGCTGCCTACCTTGAACTGGCCAAGACATTTGACACAATACCCACGTGGGCATTGTTGATAAACTAAAGCGGTTAGGTACAAACCCATATGACACCTGCTGGATAGCCAACTGGCTCACAGACAGGACCCAGGAAGTTAGAATTAGGAAGCCCACCTCTACAAAGAGACCAGCCACAAACGGAGTCCCTCAGGGATCAGTTTTTGGACTGTTCTTTTTTGCCATTTACTTCTCATAAGTCAAGGCCAATGTCAGTGGTCTCTGGCTGTCTAAATTTGCAGATGACTGCAAATTACAAGCTGCCATTGAATCTCACACTGCCATAAATGTTCTCCAGGAGGGGCTGATACAGACAAACAACTGGTGTCCGACCCATGGACTAAAACTAAATGTCAAAAAATGCATAATAGTATCCCTTGGGAAGTCATCCATCCCTGGTAACTATCATATTGAGAACACATCCCTTAGAGATGACCCAGTTCATAGATTTATAGGTAGGTACTAGGCTATCAGCCCTAGGGCCTATACAACCCCAGCCAAAAAAGGTACTCTGGCTTTTGCCACCCAAGAAAATTATTTTCCAGTAGCACTGTCGAGCAGAGCCACAGAAGTGATCCCCGGGGTGAATTTCCTATTTCCCATCCAATCATCAAGATTTTTCTTGAAGAATACTAATGAGGAGCTTTACTTGATATAGATAGGTAGTTTATTCCAGAGTATGGGAAGTCTCTGGGACAGGAATCTATCCCTCTGGCATGTTCTGTTTATTGTGGTGACAAGGTTTAGGTCCCTAGAGCATGTAGCTCGGAGGGATTGGGACTTCTTTAAGTGAAGCATGTCCAACAGCTCTGAGTTTGACATAGCTTTGAATGTTAGGCAGAGATCACCTCTGAGTAAGAGATATGCGATGGAGTAAAGCTGGAGTTTTTTGAGATGGTCTGCATAGGGCATATCTGTTTGAGGTTGGTAATCCTCTTTGTGAGGTATTTCTGCGGCCTTTCCAGTTGTTATAGATGTCTTGTGAGGTACATACCAAAAAGGGTATTGTACTCTATAATGGGTCTAATGAGTGATGAGTACAGGAGAACAATGACCTCTTTTTTTCTGGATGAGATACCTTTTGTGATGAGGTGTACCGTGTAGAAGGATTTCCTGACTACTGTGGCAATGTGATTATCAAAGGAGAGACTACTGTCCACCTGTGTCCTAAGGTCTCTTATCACACTTTTGGTGTTAAGTATACTACCGCCTATGTTGTAGTTCATGGGTACAGAGTTTTTACCAAAGGGGATGACAATTCACTTTTTGGCATTGAGCTTGAGGCCATGGCTTTGACACCAGGCATCTGTCTCAATGAGGCCCTTTTGTACGATGTCCACATCGTTAGGAGTTTCAATTATGGCTCCTAGTTTGCAATCATCTGTGAACTTTATTAGCCAAAGATCTTCTGTGTTAGCCTGTACTTCAGAGAAGTAGATACTAAACAGGAGAGGACCCAGGATTGAACCCTGTGGTACTCCACTTGTCACTGGTCTGAAGTCTGATTTAGAGTCTGCTACTTTCACGGTGTGGGCTCTGTCAGTAAGCCAGTTGGCAACCCATCTTCTGACCCAGGGATTTATACCTAGTTTAGTGAGTTTATCTATAATTCCAGAGTGGAGGATGGTGTTGAAAGCCTTGGCAAGATCTAGATAGGCTGTGTGAACCACCTTACCCTCGTCTACAGCTTTGGTGACTGCTTCAAAGAAGTCTATGAGGTTTAGGAAACATGATCTGCCTTTTACAAACCTGAACTGGGTGGGGTCCAGAGTCTGGAGGTTACCAATGTCTTTGTTTATAAGTTCCATGATGATACGTTCCATGGCCTTGCAGACCAGGCTCTACAATCTAATGGGGTGGTAGTTCCCAGAATCCATGGTGGCTCCCCCCTTGTGGAGTGGGATAACCATCACTGTGCACCACTCAGCGGGCTCAAAGGCTGAGGTGAGGCTATGATTGAACATGGTACTTAGGTGGGGTGTCAGTTCGTTCTGTAGTTTGTGTAGAATGCAGCCTGAGATGTTGTCTGGTCTCATGGATGTTGTGTCCTTGGCTTTGGAGAGTGTGGTTTTTACCTGTGCAGCCATGATTACAGGAACTTTGCATTCTTCCGGTATAGAGATGGGCTCTTTAGAGGGTGAGAGGGAGGTAAAGTTAGCACTGAACCTATCTGCCAGGATGTTGACAATATCAGTTGGGTCTGTATATTTAGCGCCATTGTGTTGTAACTCAGAGCAGATCTGAGTGTTGCCATTGAGATTCTTGACATAGCTATAGAATGCTTTATGGTCATCTTTAGAGTCCGTGCCAATTTTCTTTTTGTAACTAGCTTTGGAGGATTTTATCAGGGATCACAGTTTCTTACTGAGGCTGACCAGGGAGCTCCTCCACTCATGGGATTTTACTCTCCTTTGCAACAGTTTCTTCCTTCTGTTGTACAGTTTGTTTATGGCAGGGGACCACCAGATTGGCTTCCTTTTTTTCGAGGATAGAATCTTGGTTCTGTTTGGGATAGCACAATCCATGCACTCGTGTAAGTGCTTATAAAGTGCAACTGTGCAGGATTCAGTAGTCATAACTGTATTGTCCATCTGCATGGGTGTTATGAAGTTCACCACTTCTGTCTTAAGAAGCATGAACTTAGCTTTGGAGAAATTTTTTACCCTGGTTTCCTTAATGGGTGGTGGGAGCAGGATGTGGATATCTAGGGTAATTAGCTTATGGTTGGATCAGACCAATGAGGCATTGACTTCAGGTGTGGAACACCGGTCACTCATGTTCGTAATGATTAGATCTAGGATATTGTTGACCCTGGTGGGGGTGTGGATAAGTTGATCCAGGGCATTGGAGTGTATGAATTCCAGAAAGTGTTGAGTGAAGGAGTTGGTACATGAGTAGTTTTCAAAGTTAATGGTGGGGTAGTTGAAATCGCCCATTATTAGGGTATTTGGTTGAACCCTAATATTTTCCAGTACATCAAGAAAAGAGGAGTGGGAATCCTGGGGCATGGTGGGGGATCTGTAGCAAGCTACAATTTGGATTGCAGTTTTGCCCAGAGTAAGTTGCACTTGGATAACCTCAGCTGCATTATGCTGAGCAACTAGCCTGGAGGTGTGGATAGCCTTAATGAATATGGACACACCTCTGCCTTTGGTGTTCAGGTCCAGGTTACATGGCTGAAGAGTGTGGTATGAGTTATAGCCTGGAAGTGCAGGGGTGCTCTCTGGAGCCTTGAACCATGTCTCAGTCACTGCACAGATATTGATGTTCTCCATTTTAAGGAGTGCCTTGAGTGAGTGCATTTTGAGATGTAGACTTCTAGTCAGGAACTTAAGGACACACATAGATAGTAATCTAACCTTTGACCATCATGTGTCTACAGTGATGAGGAAATCATTTTATATTGCATACCTTATAAACAATGGTATGACATCTAAGTCCAAGGAAGTGATTGTTCCACTATATTTGGCATTCATCATACCTTTCATTGAGTACAGTGCCCCCTTTGGTATGTAACTAATCAAGCATATCCAACATTTGGAATGTTCAAAGAGGTTTCTCACTAAAAGAATATAGGGTGTAAATAAAACGTCCTATCCAGACCACCGCAAAACCCTATACCTGTATTCTATCTCCTACAGGCTTTTGAGGGGAGATCTATACCTGGCATACAGGGCATTGTCAGATCCCACACTTATGAACCTCCTGCATATCCAAAAAGTAAATAACACCAGAATTACCCATTTTAAAAAAAAGTTAAACCTTGCCTGTGACATAAATAGATCCTGCTGGAGAGATAGGTATGTATCCCAGAAACTACCACATCTATGGAACAGGGTGGAAGCTACAGACCCATAAGTCTCACTAGTCTTGCATGTAAAGCCATGGAAAGAATTATCATGGAGATAATCAACGGAGATATAGTAAACCTTCCGACACTGGACCCAACCCAGTTTGGATTCGTCAAGGGCAGATCATGCCTACTCAACCTGGTGGACTTCTTTGAAAAGGTCACCAAAGCAATGAGGTTCATCCATGTGAAGCAGAGTGCCTCCCTAACTCAATTCAAATGCAAACTGGACAACTGGATGGGAAACCGGAAATTCATCCCTGGTTTGGCACCTATGTCTCTAATGGACACAAGTAAACTGTAAATCTCCCAAACCCCTGCTTACACTTATCAAGGGTCTCAGAATTTGTCAGAGATTTGGGATGCATGGTTAGGCTTAAGAAGGCCCGTGTGGTCATTAGCCTAGTAAACACCTTTGAACCTATGTACCTATGAACCTGAATTGGTCAGGAAAATGGTAAAGTAGAGAACAAGTAGCTCTGCAGTTAGTAAACTACTGTTATTTCTCCAGTAACAGTTTCCTGCCCCAAAAACACAAACGTTTCAGTTCTGCCTAGAATTCTAGTCAAAAAATGAAACTTTTCCACACAACAAGTTAACAAAGGCATTTACATGTCAACTCCCTTAGAAATGAAATGACAGTACCCACAAAAATAAGTTTCCTAGCTAAGTATAACAAATCAATAAAATCACAAGTTTCCCTCATAAAATATTTTTTTGTGTGGATGGTTTTCCCCCATTGGGGACCTTATCAGCCCAGCTTTGAAGAACTGTTAGGTGCCATCCCTGCATCTTCCTATTTAGATTCAGAATCTTGAATCTCTTCAGGAAAGTAGGCATCTCTTATTCTTTCTTTTACTCAAAACTACTCTAAAGGAAGTATCAATAGCTGAAATCAGACCCCAAGCCAGTCCCAGTAAACTATACCTATCCAATGTAAGTTGAGGAGGAGTAGGTATATGCTTATTTTCCTGTTCCTGTTTCTTTTTGACAGGAAAAAATTGGGTCAGCTGTTACTAATCGCAACTGCTGCTTCCCCCCAGGGATGGGCAAAGCATTCTGACACAACAGGGAAGCATTCCCTATTACCTCTCCTAGGACACCAAGAGTGGTTCTCCCTTGCCCACTGAGGGGACCCCATCAGCCATAAAGGATGTGGCTAACCCCCCCAGTCCATACCGGCTGTAAGTGCTATACCAGAGGGATCCAGGGTAAATGTGAGTGGTCTGAGGTACAACAAATGGCCACAGCAGAGTTACACACCTGTAGCTGTGTCAAATTGCTTGCCTTGGTGGGAAAGGCTGTTTGCTTAACTTTTTCTTTTTGTGTCTGGAAGAAGGACCAACTATGGGAGTGACAATCTGTTCCATGGTCAAGCCAAAAAAAATGGTACCTCCCTGGGGAAAACAAGCAACAATGTCAGTAAAACTACTACTAAAAAACTACTTTTTTTGGCAGTAAACACAAAGTAAAAAGCACTTTTAAACATGATGGCTGCCCCACAATGTTAAAATAAGCAATTTCTCCACTGAAAATATTTTATCAGTTAAACAACATTACTTTTAGACTGACAGAAATTGCAAGTGCTTTGTTCAAAAGTATAATACAGTCTCAAGACAATCCATTAAAACACAACACTGCTAGCTTTAAAATAACTTTCCTAAAGAGGAAAGTCATAAAATATCAGTAAAAAAATGACAAAATGGATGGCTTTCCTCCAAAGAGGACTTATCTGTCCAGATAAGGAAAGTACAAGCCTACCATCAATCCTCAAAAGTCTGGGAGGACAGTACTCTTCATCAGTGAAAAACTCTGAAAGGCTTCACAACAAGATTTGTCTTTTAGTCTGCTCAGCTCAACCTGCTTGACAGATTGGGCATGTGGAAGGTGCTCGGAAGGTTGGGAAGGTGTGCAACAGCTGTTATATCCTTGACAGGATGTAACCCATATTGCTAAGGCTGCTGCAGCAGTGATTGATATGAAGAACATCAACATGTCCAGAGAACAGTACTCCTATGGCATTGGTTATTTCTCTAAGACCTCCTAGACATTGACAGAAATTAATGGAAGGATGTGCGACAGCAGTCATCTATATCCAGTGGGTTCATATCAGGAAATATTACTTCACTGAAGGTGTGGTAGAACCCTTTGATTCTTTACAACACAAATTAAAGATGTCATGTACAGAAAGTTCAGTAGTTTCTTTAGAAAAATTAAATGAAGTGCTAAGAACATAAAAAGCAGCCCTGCATGATTAGAACAAATGACCAAGATGGCTTACTAGACAAGCACTCACATATTTTAAATTTATTTTCCTTTATGAGAGTGCATTAGTAAATACACTAGCACATATCTTGATCATACAGTTCATATGCAGCTCAGAGACAGAAAAAATATGTGACTAAATACCCATGGGCTGCTTTATAGTCTACTGTGTGATTTCTTAAACCCTCTTATATTAGAGGTAACACAGGATACATGCAAATGACCCCTTAAGGACATCAATTGCTTCAGCTATGTGGCAGTTCTGAATGCCCATGACTTTTTTCCTTTTAAGTCTGTTACAGAGAAATTCAGGCCAATAAAGCCAAACCCCACTAGCTGTGGACATGCATGTTTCAGCTTTCTTATGGCCTCATCAGCACAGCATTAGTGGACAGTTTGGCTAACATTTGGAAATGCAGGGTTACCATACCCAGCTGATGTCCGTAACCATTAGGGTGTCTGCAAAGTTAGTTAGTTAGTTAGTTAGTTAGTTAGTTAGTTAGTTAGTTAGTTAGTCAGTCAGTCAATCAGTTAGTTGTGATATTTTGCAGTTGCCCCCATGCAACCCCACACCCCCTGCTATTTAAATATACCAACTCTGAGATTGCACTACAGTGAAGAGAATGGTAAAGCTCTCATTCCACACTGTATGGCCATCTCTATTCACAAGGTTCTGGTTCTGACAACAGGTGTATCAGTCCTTCCTGGAGTACATTTGTGTCAGTGGGCAATTCAATGACAGCTCCTACTTTGTAATCAATCATCTGCAAATTTAGTCAGCCAGAGGCCAGTGAAATTGGCCTTGAACTCCAAGAAGTAAATGCCAAAAAGGAGCAGTCCAAGGACAATCCTGGAGGGACTTCTCTTTTAACTGGCTTCTCTGTAGAGGTGGACTCCCTAATTCTAACTTCCTGGGTCCAGTATGTGTACCATCTGGCTATCCAATAGGTCATATAAGGGTTTGTACCTAACTTTTTAAGTTTGTCAACAATGTCCAAGTCGGGTCTTGTGTCATACGCCTTGACCAGGTCAAAAGGTGGGTTCCTCAGTATAGTCTCCATTTAATGATCCAGTTCAATATAGGTTCATAAGTGAATACTAGGCTGACTCTACTGAAGGGTCATTTTAAGCTTGGCCAATAGCCTAAAGTCAGAATCAAACTCTGTACTTAATGTCTATGAGGGGAAAACCTTAACCATTATGCAAAGCCCCTTAACTCATGCTGGTCTCCACTACTTCAGAGGCAATTATCTCGGCAATTCTGCTGTAAGTGAACTTCACTGACTGCACTATGGAGTTTCCAAGTATGCACTATAGAGACAGCAGACTTCCTTCATTTCATCTCAGAACCTACAGTTGTTGAAGATCCTGCACACTGGCTGCAGGACTCCTCAAGGCTCGTAGGTTTTAATAGTTACCAAAAAACTCAGCTGTCTGGTCTAACGTTTATAACTATCAGACTTCTAATTCAGGCTGATATTATTTTAGAGCGTTCCTCACCTGTGTAATTTTAAATGCATATTTTATTGTATTCTGAGTAGGTTTAAGCACATTAATAAACCAGGTTTGAATATGAATGACTTATATATCTTGTACTATGACATACAATACCAAACTGCTACAAACTGCTTTATGGTTCAAAACACACAAGAGAATTGGGGAATAACAAACCTGAATGTTAATAAATAAGGAATATGGGTGGCATTCATAGTCATTACAATGTGTAAAGGATATCCATGCTGTCCATGAAAGAGTGCAGCAAAACAGAGATTCATAGAGGCCACTAATGTTGAGTAATGATGGACGCAAACAAGCATAAACAAATTAAGTCATAATGAGATGCAAATGAAAATTTATGTAAAATGGGAAAACTAATGAAGTCTTCCATGCCTACTTGGGATTCATAATCTAGCTATTGTGCTTTTCCACACTGTCCACAGAATCATTGTAAGAGGTTGAATCTGTCCTTATCCATCTATTCTGCAATCCACAATAATGCTGTCACTTGCTGATAGCCTTGCTATTTCTCAATGTGGGCTGCTTGTCTTAGCTGAACCCAAGCCACAGATGAACAGTGGTATTCATTGGTCAAGAAGGTGGAGATATAAGCAGAGAAGTACTCATTATAATTTTGATAATCAGGAGATACTTAACAGTTTCAGAGTGGACATGGATATTGTAATGGTCTTAATGAGTACATATGGCCCAGACGGGTGTACTGGTGGGATGTGCAGACTTCTTATACTTGTGGATACTAATGTATGTATACCTAATACTGTAATAGCTTTTTAATTTCTCCAAATCTTTTGGGTTTATAATAACATGATGGGAATGGACCCCATTCCTAAGTCAAAGTAGAATTAAAGTTCATGAAATTAGTATTGTTTCAATCTTTGATGTCAGCCAAAAGTGTTCTTTGCAGCACCCGCAATGTGCCCAGTAATAACTCCTTCTCTAATTCATACGGTGTTACATGGATTGGTAACATATCTAAATACGATTGTAGATTCTTTCTTATAAGACCTACTGCTCCTACTACTATTGGAACTGTCTGGGTATCTTTCTTCCACATTGCTCTCATGTCTGCTTGCAGATCCTGATATTTTATGACTTTGTGTCTCTCTGTACGTAACACATTGCAGTCATTGGGTGTGGTGATTTCAATGATCAGTGCTGCTTTTGTATTCTTTTAATGGACTACTATATCCAGTTTTCTAGCATCTATCTTTTGAACTGTTGGTAATGGGTGATCCCATGTGATATAAAATTCATAATTTTCTATGATGTTTTGTGGCTTATGTTTCCAGTTTTTCAGCCACTTCAATACCATAATGTTTGCACAATCCCCATTGCAACAATCTTGCCATGTTATTATGCCTTTCTGTATACAGTCCTTCGGCCATTCATATGTCACAACCAGCAATGAGATGTGTGACTGTTTCCAGTTTGGTTTTACAAAACCTACATTTGTCTGTTTCTCCCACATGTTCAATGGACTTTGTAAACCAGTGTGCACATAGCCCACTATCCTGGGGTGCCAATATTAACCTTTCATTTCTTCGCCTCTCCTTAACCATTCCTGCATTCATTCCTGATCAACATGAGGTTGATTGAGAAGTTTTCTCTACTTGCAACTATATTTATGCATTTTCCACATTTCTTGCCTTCTCATCTGGTCCTTCACCTTATATTCTTTCTTTTGTTTTTGGTACTTTTTATCTCCTTCTGGTTTGATTTCTATTCCTGCTTGATGCCAATATGCTTATGCTAGATTAAGCAGAGAAGTCATAATAGATTTATTCTCCTCATGTTTCAAAACTTTCACTACATTTAGGTCTTGTGTGGTCAGCAGATATGTGTGGAGTCCCACGATTGCAGATCTGTACATGTAATCAATTTCAAGGAGGCCCATCCCTCCTTCGGAATGGGGAATATATGTAATCGTAATATACATTGATTTTTATAAATCATTTGGTGAGCATGAAGCATTCTTCTTGTTTTCCTATATAATCTATCCCACATTTTTGGGGCCAGTCAGTCACTCCAAAACTGTAAGTTAGGACAGGAAGAGCAAATTGGTTTGCAGCTTGGATTTTGTTCCTAGATGTCAACGCTGTTTTCAGGATTAATTTAAGTCTTCTAAAGTATTCCTTACTAAGTTTTATTCACATTTGTTCATGTTTTATTGTTGATACTTCATCAATTCCCAAATATTCATACACTACCTCTTACTCAAGTTCTTTTATATCACATTCTTGTCCCAAACTGATGTTTTCCTGGTGCTGCAGTTTTCCTGCTTTAAAGGTTGCTTTTGCACATTTATCAAGACCAAATGACATTCTAATATCATCTGAAAAAGTTTTGACAACCTGCAGTTGTGCTTTCAATTCCTCATCTGATAAGCTATATGGTTTTAAATCATCAACAAAGAGAAGGTAAGAGATTGTTACACTTTGTTGTTTTCTAGGACACAAATTAAAACCATAACCTAAGCTGTTAAGTAGACAGGTTAATGGGTTAAGGGCAAGACAGAATAGCAGTGATGACAGAGAGTCACACTGGAATATCCCCCTTTCAATTTTTATCCCTGGGATAACAATTTATCCTTTATCATGGCTTAATTGCAAAGTGGTCTGCCACTGTTTCATGGTCACTGTAATGTAGGTGATCAGTGTAGGGTGTATCCTATACATTTTTAAGCACTCTTTAATCCATGAATGTGGGATACTATCAAAAGCTTTTTTGTAGTCAGTCCATGCCATACTTAGATTATTCCCCTTTTTACAGTTTTCCACTATGACTTTAACAACAACTGTTCCTTTTGTTCCATATGACTTTCTTTTATTGCCCTTTTGTTCTACTGCCATAATTGAGTTTTCTTCTAAATGACTATAAACTCTGCCAGCATCAATTCTCATGTACAGTTTATACGTCGTTGGAAGGCAAGTTATTGGTCTATAATTTTAAGGATAGCTTGCAGGTTCCTTCTTAAGTAAAAGCACTGTTTTTCCCATTGTTAGCCAGGTTGTTGTCTGTTTGGGATGCACATATAAATAGTTCTTACTCATGGCTAAATCTTATTGCAAAGATGTTAATACTTTTAACAAAAAGTTAGGTACTGCATCTGAGCCTGGTGTTTTCCAATTAGAGGCTTTTCTTAACTTTGTTTCAATCTCTCTAGCTGTTACTTCATCCCATTTCATATCCTATACCTTTAAACTTCTTATTCTTTCTTTTACTTCTATCCATTTAGCATCGTTGCTATGTTCCACAGGATCTTCATAGAAACTTCTCCAAAATATATCTATTTCTTCCTTTTTTGGTGGTCTTTCATTTCCTTTTACCTTGTTTCCCAATTCTCTATAAAACCTTTTTGGGTCATCAATAAATTGCTCATTTTGTACTTTTCATGTATAGTTATTGCTGTATCTTTTAAGTTTTTCTGCCTGTGCTGAAATTTTTAGTTTGTTATTTTTAATAGTGCATGATGAATCCTGGTCTGTTCTAATACTGTGCATTGCTTTCATCACATCTATGTTTCTTAGTATTTTTGTTGATCTATTCCCTCTTCTATACTCTTCTAACAGTGACACTTCTTGTCTTAATTGCTGTATAGTTTTCTCTATTCGATACTCCCATGATGCTATTCGATTTTTCCCCTTCCTTTCCCTCATTACCTGTGTTCTTGTGGTAGAACTTTATCAGTTATTAATTTAGCTACACAGTAATATATCCTGTTTACTTCTTTTATATCGCATGGACCTCTATGGACAGTCCTAATTACTGTGTTCATTTGTTTTATCAGACTTCTGACTTTTTGGGTTTTATTGACCTTCTTTAGTCTATTTCTTTCATTGATCTTAATATGTCTATTAAATCAAGCAACTCTTCTCTTAGCTCATTTTCTTCCAAACTGAGGGCACATCCCTGGTTTTCCATTTCCTGTGGGATTTCTATAGGAAGTTCTATAGCATCTTCCTGTGGCACATTCTCTTCAATTTCATCCTGTGCCACCTGTTGCTGTGTCATATGGGAACTCACTGTCCTATCACTCCTCAACATTGACTGCATCAGTTTCCACAGTTGTTTGTTCCTTCCCTTGCTGTCTAGCTTCAAGTGACTGGTTATACTGGTTTCCTGTGGAAGGCTCGAATTATCTTCATATGGCACCTGACCAATTGCTTCCTGTTCCACTGGTTTCTCCTTAATTTGGATATCCTTTGTCTATCCTGTCATGGTACTTTCTGAATTAGATTTTCTACACTGAATCATTTGCTTTGCAGGTACTCCATAACCTCAATTTCTATTTCTTTAACTTCTCCATTACTAATCTCCCTTTCTGCTTTCCTCTTTGTCTTCTTATTATTTGTATTATAAAGCTTTCCATGTCTGGATTCCTTTGTCTGTATTTCTCTTCAAATATCTTTGGTCTTGCTCTTTTTGCATTGATTAATTTTGCTTTTTCCTTTGCATAAATATTATACCATATTAAATCTTTTTCTTGCCCACGTTCATATTTCTTCTTCAGATGCCTCCCTATCTTCCTGCTTCTCCTTACTTTGGGGAATAAATCCATCATACTGTGACGTAACCTGTGTTAGACCTTCTGTACCAAATCCTACACTTTGTAGGTACTCCATAACATCAACTTCTATTTTTTTTTAATTTCTACTTCACTAATCTTCTTTTCTACATTCCTTCTTTGTGATATTATTTTTTTATTTTGAAGTTTTCCATATCTGGATGCCTTTACCTGTAATTCTCTTTGAATATCTTTGGGACTGCCTTCTTTATATTGATTAATTTGGTTTCTCCTTTGCATAAATATTGCACCATATCAAATCTCTCTTTCTTTCCCATGTCCATATTTCTTTTTTATACTTTTCAAATACCTCTAGGTTTTGTTGTTTATATTTTCACACTTCCTCAGATACTTCTTTTTCTAAAGAGATCAAGGTTTCTTGATCTATATACTGTTTTGCCACAAATCTGTTGAATTAATTAACACAATTTTTCATTTGAACCTTCTGACAGTTTTTCCTGTGGAAGTATTTTTCTTTCCTCTAATTTCTCTCTTAATCATTTTATATATCTTGTGTCTGGAAATTCTGGGCTTGCATAATAGTAAAAAAATATATATTTTTTTCTTATACTCAGTAGTCTACATTATCATCTTTATGGCTTGTCTTTGGCCTATCAGTTTTTGTGATTTTTGTTGACTACTACTTTCTTCTACAACAACAGGGCCATCCTCCTCCTGGGCCTAGCACCATTGTAGGAATGTTTCTGTATTTTGAGGATTCCACACTGTCAACTTTTCCAGTCCTCCTTACTAGGATTCACCACTTTTTTATCTTGGGTCTTGTGCACCAAGCTCTCTCTTTTTCATTTTTAACCTACTGTATACAAATACAGTCTATATATCAGTGTCATCTTTGTGAGATTTTGTGAAAAACAGGCTCCACCTCGTGAAGTTACTCACCAACACTTGAGGATGAATTCAAATTCAGCAATACTACCCCTTGCTTACTGACTTATCTCTCCATTCAGACCCATTCTTATCATCTCTCCATTAGGACTCCTCTTATCATCTCTCCATATAGACCCCACTTATCATCTCTCCATTCAGACTCACTGTACTTGCCATAGGGACCTTTCAGATGCAAACTATGGACACGTTGGGTATCACCCAGTCTTCTGCCTTGAGGATACTCTAGCAGATCCTGGATGTAGTCTTGGCACATGCAGAACAGTAAATCTATTTCCTGGTGTGACCCTGGGACTGTAACAAGACTATGCATGCCTTTTATGGGTTGGCACATTTCCCTGAGGTACTTGGTGTGATAGCTTGCACCCATGTTGCAATTAGGAACATATAAGGTCCACATAAGAGAGGGAAGATGCACTACAATAGGAAGGGCTACCATTCTCTCAATTGCCAAGTAGTGTGTGACACATAGGGGTCCATCACCAACGTCCCTGACCAGCATCCTGGCAGTGAACATTATTCCCATATCTTGTGCACTAGCTCACTCTGCTACCTCTTCCTGCATGGTAGGATGTCCAGTGGTCATCTTGTTTTAGTGGAATCATATTTTTTTTTCTTTTTCATTTAAAGTAGTTATTCATGGCAACATAGATTGCAAAATACTAAAACAGTTTTCTTTGTTTTATCTCCTCCCCTTTCTCTTTTTTTTTTCTTTAAGGTCATGGTGGACAGCCACTGTATCCATGGCACATGACATCAGTGAGGAATCCAAATGGTGAGGCAGAACAAAACTTTAGTTCAGCCCTGTATCAAACCCAAATTGTGATAATGAAGGTCTTTGGCCTCTTGAAGAGTCATTTTAGGTCCCAGAATGAGTCTAAGGGTACTCCTCAATATGACCCAGCTACTGCATGCAAGATGTTTACTGCATATTGCATTCTGCACAACATGATCATGTGCCAGTTTTTGGTGAAGTGACCCCATGATATCAGTGCTGCTCTTGGATCCAGTCCTGATTAATTTGGCCCAGCCAACAGAAGTAGTAAGGGATCCTGTGCTGCACTCTTGTGCATGACATATGGCTACACAGGTAAAGAGGCAAGGTCTAGTTTAGAACTGTGGACTATGACAATAAGGTTAGTGTTTCCTTTGTTTTAAATAAAAAGCACATAGCATATAACACAGGAGTCGGTAAACATACACAGGTAATGAGGCCGTGTCTAGTCCAGAACTATCAACCATGACTTTCAGGTTAGTGTTTCCCTTTAGAAAAAAATAAAAACATAGCATATAACTGATGCATGCAGTGATATCTGTAGGCTGTGCTGTATGGTGAATGGTCTATTGCCACTGCTCATCTGACAACCCTCGCCTTTAAATAATATATATATATATATATATATATATATATATATATATATATATATATATATATATATATATATATATTTTTTTTTTATTTTATAACACGTACTCATATTTTTTGTTATTAACAGTCATGCTTGAGTGTTTGCTGACTCTTGTTCAGTGATGCTGTAAGGCATCATATAAGCAATAATTGCATTTTTTAACAGTTTTGCACAATAAATTCTGCTGGGATGATGTAACTAAGCATGTAAATAATAAACATCCCAAAGTGGTAAAATTAGTAAAAAGTGTTACTGCATTTCAGTATTTAACATGAGGTCATACCTTGCAATTGAATGAAAATGTATGATATTGTTTTTTTATATATTATGCAATGTTTCCCCAGTTTGAATATGTGGTCTGTTGAGATAGCATGTCAGATTTTTTTTTCATTTTGTCATGTACAATAACTTGTTGCCTCAGAGACTAAAAACATCATCATTTGTGCAGTGTTGACAGTGAAGTGGCAGCAGTCTTTGTTTACATGGCAGGATACTCATTTTAATCTTAACTTTCTTATTAGTATCTCCCTGAATAATTGTGTTTTACTACTTTGAAGTCGTACGTATTTACCAGCTGTATCAATGGTATTGCATGGAACATTAATGGTGCTAATCACTGCAAACTTATGACATACAGCTTTCTCTCTCCAGTTCCATGAGGTTTTATGCAGTACCATTGCAGGAATGAAATGCATATAGTTGAAAAGTGTCTTAAGCCCCGATTTTTTTGTTTAACTTTCTTTATTAACTTTTATCTCTTTATGTTAAACATTGACATGTGCAAAGGTCAGATGTAACCAAAATTTCACACTTCTGTAGGTTGAGGTCAAATGTATCATACGCATCTCCTAAAGAAAATTTAAATGATGGTGCAAGGGATTTTGAAGACGGACTTTCAGGAAAGCTAGATGGTGAATT
The DNA here is from genome assembly GCF_019279795.1 of Protopterus annectens. Taxonomy (NCBI): domain Eukaryota; kingdom Metazoa; phylum Chordata; order Ceratodontiformes; family Protopteridae; genus Protopterus; species Protopterus annectens. The sequence goes on from NC_056735.1 coordinate 1,227,456,210, forward strand.
GTTCCGAGGTTGTGAGCTACTTGATGCAGATGATCCAACAGACACTGATATAACAGTGTTGCAGGACCAGGACCTTGAATGTGAGGTTCTGCTAGGCATAAATTAACCCAGATATGGCTTGCAGAAAATCTATTGTGTTTGTTCCCCCTGACTCGTTACAGTATTTCCTTCAGAAGCACTTATAGTTTCATGTGATTTGTACCCACTTGTCCAGACCTCATTCTCTTCCTCCTCCAAGACTGACTCCTACTTCAATATGGCAAATCCTAGCTAGTGTAGGAATGAAGGTGACTATGGATGCTTGGTGTGCCACCATATTACACAACAGTGTGATGCTGGTGTTATACATACTCTCTGCCATTTTCATGTAGTGTTGAAGATCCTCCCATATGCCCTAGAGGCCTCTAAACATTTCCAGTTGACTTTCTGTGCCAGTGCTCAGAAGCCTAACTAAATCATGTCAATTTGCTTATAGGTAACCAGTGCTTTATGTGCTTCCTGGGGAACCTGAAAGAAATTCCTGCACCTGGCTCCCTTTGTAATGGTGTTGTTGTGTTCACTGTCACCTCTGAATTTCTGCTGTTGAACTGAAAGTGTTTGGATTAGCAGATACTGGTATAGAGGTGCAGGAGTTTGAAGATACTGGTGTACAGGTGCAGGGGTTTGGAAATACTAGTGCAGAGATGCAAGGGTTTGGATACTGGTGTAGAGGTTCATCGGTTTGGAAATATGGTGTGGAAGTGCATGGGTTTTCTACCTGTTAAAGTTGGAGTGTAATGTGAGCATCTGCTTGACTTTGTGATGCACTTTTCTTCCTGAAGAATTATTAATATATTGAGGGGAGTGAGATTCTACTATTAAACCTGGGGACCTCAGATTGTCTCATGAATATAACTATGTTATCATCATCTTCATCACCATCATCATCTTCAGCATGCTACTGATATCCTCCAAATGTATTAGTATAGTGGGAGTCTTTTGTTTCCACTGCTGACCCTGTGAAACATATTTAAAAACATAACCAATAAAGAAATAGCACTCACTACTGTATGCTGAGTAAGGAGATGTGGGGGATACTTACCATGCACACTGCCTTCAAGTTTTTTCTGCTCAGATGTGGAAGCTTCACCTGTTCATAGTAATTGTTGTGTGTTTAATGTAATCATTCCATGTCAGCGTTCAATTCTCTATACAAATATGTTATTGTTTTTAAACCAATCTTCCAGAGCAGAGTGTTACTGCTGATGCAGACTTTGTTAATAACCAGTGTCCACACAACCTCTAATTATTCCAGTCCAATCATCTTCTGCGTATAGTCCACACAACCTCTAATTAATCTAGTCCAATCATCTTCTTTGTCACAATCATCCCAACAAATGGAGAGGATGTATTCCTTTTGTTGTGTTAAAAGGATAAATGTTGGAAGCTCCCCCCATTACTGGTGCAGGCTATTGCATTCTGTCTAGCCTTGGCACTAGCACTTCCTACCAAATCAGTTGCACTCTACTTCCACTATGTTAATGTGTGGTTCATTCTTCTGACTGCATTAATATACATTGCAACTTGAGTCAAGGCTTTTTTCCTCTCAGCTTGTATTGGCCACCCTTTCTAAGGCAGATATTTTGGCATATATCCTAAGGGCTGCCATGAAGATATGGTTTTCCTCGTGGCTGAAATTGTCCTTTCCTGGCTTGATCTCTTGTTTTCCATTAGTACTACAGAAAAAATATGCCACAGTCATACAATTTTTATGATGTAATCATCCATAAAATCAAACAACAGTGAACACATGCCTGCCTTCCCCAGGAAATAAAAAATGTTAGGAGACACAGACCTCATAATTATATAAACATGCAGAGTCTCAGTGCAGCTAAGTAAAGTTGTCCTGAAGTAATGCTTGAACTATTGTGAATACATTCACAAGATTATCTGTAAAACCAAGTAGTTTGTAAGACCTAAATACAGTGGTCTCTTTGCACATTTTACATGCTGTTTCAATAAAAAGGACTGTTTCAATACAAATGAATAACCTTCAGTCAAGAATATTGATAAGAATAAAATATTCTAACAGAATGTGCAGTACATTGAGTACAAACCAGATTTTTTTTTTAGTACGAGGTTTGGGAACTAAGGTTAAAGAAGCATGTGGAACATGTAGGAAATTTACACAGTTTGGTATTATTAGGAGGGATATTTCATACATAGATGCCAGTAAGTTAGTTCAGACTAATACACAGAAAGTCATAGCAGTGAAGTCAACAGAAGTGCGGTACAGACACAGGAAGACTGAGTGCAGAAGGAATAATTCTGAGTACAGAATTTACAGACAGTATAATGATTGCAGAAGCAACGGACATCGCAATTCAGTCTATTTCAGTTTACCAGCACTGTTATTTCAGACAGTAACATTTGATTCAGATATTGTCAATAATGATTGCAGAAGCTATGGTCTTTGTAATTCACTCTGTTTCAGTTTATCAGCACTATTATTTCAGACAGTAAGATTTGATTCAGATATTGCTGATAATGAGTGCAGAAGCTACAGACATTATAATTCAGTCTGTTTCTGATTTAAACATATATTGTACCACACCTGTTTCCGATACTGAAAAAATATTTGATGCAATAGGAATCTTTGAGAGAATTTCTAACTACAAGCTAAATTTAAAAAAATCTAAAATATTCCCATTAAAGACACCCACACCTTTTTCAATGCTACCATTGAGAGGACAAGTAACGACGGAAGAAAGGATAAAATATCTGGGGATTTCATTCTCCACTGAAAATAGGGATTTTTTTATAAACAATGTAAAGTCAACTGCAGATCAAATAACATTGGATCTAGAAAGATGGAATAAGTTGAAGTTACCACTGATGGCAAGAGCAGCAATTATAAGAATGAATGTTCTTCCCAGAATATTATATATTTTTAGAGCTGCACAACTCAGAATTACGAAAACATTTTTTAAACGGTTTCACATAGGATTGGGGAGATTTCTGTGGGAACCCAGGAAGACGAGAATATCATATGAAAAATTGATGGTTCCAAAAAATAAGGGGGGCTGGAGTTACCGGATTTTGAAATTTACTATTTAGTGATTCAGGCCAATAGGATCTTAAAGACGTCATACTTCAATAGTAGTAGTAGAAAATGGACACCCAAATGGGTGCTCCTAACGTATAAGTATATAAGTGAAGTGGGTGTCAATGTTAAAGCTTTACCCTTTCTAAATGATCGAACAATGAGTAAATATAAGTTAATGGAACACATAAAGAGCTATGTAACGGCAATTCAAACTCTTTTTGTTTCCTTAAACTTATTAAAATATATGATGGTATTCCAACTGTTTCATGGGAACCCTAACTTAACAATTGGTTGTCAACTGATAGATTTAAAGAAATTCCCCTTAATTAAGGAATTAACTGTACTTGATTTATATCCTTTTCTAGGGGTAGTAGTACATGATATTCTAAAAGAAATGGAACTTCCTATTTCCTATTTAATCATAGTAAGACAGTTGAAGGACTTAGCTATAAACTATTTTAATAACTTTGAAATGAAAGAGGAGGACTTAATCACTTCTCGTAATCTGTGGGAAGCGTTGTTGCAGGACAGAAAATATATAACCGCAGCATATAAATTGATAAAAGAGAGGAAGTACAACAAATACATTCTTTTATCGAGTTACTGGAGGGAGAAATTGATATTGTCAGATGACAATAAGATATTGGAGGCATTCAGTACAACATTAAAGTCTGTATCCCTTCAAAAATTGATTTTTACGCAGCTGATGATTTTCAACAACGCATATTATACTCGTCTCACTCTTCACAAATTTGATCCGAAGAATTCACCTAAATGCCCACATTGTTTAGATCAAACAGCGGATTTGCTTCACATGTTCTGGAGTTGCAAGTGTATTTATAAATTGTGGAATTCACTCAAGTTACAGTTACAAAAAATGGGCTACCAAAACTCAACACTCTCTTGGGAGTTTATGATTCTTCATATTCCCCCGGAGAATTTAGGAAAATCAAAAAGGATTGTAATTATGAATATTTGTTTATTAATGAAATTATATATAGCCAAAAATTGGTTGAACCCAGACCAGACATCGTGGGAAAATTTCAGATTGATGGCTATACAACATATCTTAGCGCATAAACTCTTAATTAGCGACCATAAGAAAAATATCAACAATATAAAAATATGGGAGCAAATTTTCAATATTGTGTTGGCGTAGAGGTGCCTATCCACTTTTTCTCGGGACTTAGAGTACAATGCAAAATCAATCTTAGATTAGATAGAGGAGGTAGAGACAATACAGTTTGTTGGCTTGATTTGTTATTGTGGGTTTTCTTTTTTTCTCTCTCTCTTTTTTTTCTTTTTTTGATTATTAGTACTGTACTTATGACCAATATATGAGGTTGACATATAATGTGAAGTTAACCTATGGAAGCATTTTGTAAATATTGTACATAGTGTGTGAATTTGTAATATGGTTGTGAAAAACAATAAAAAATGTTTATTGAAAAAAAAAATAATTCAGTCTGTTTCAGTTTATTTCAGACAGTAACATTTGATTCAGATATTGCTGACATCTACCTCCACTGCATGCTGCTACGACATAAAAAAAAACAAGAACTTGCAGATAAAAGAGAGACGGGCACTTTTTTCAAAACAGTTATGTAATTAAAAGATAAAGAAATTTCTTCCAGTTATTTCCAGTATTTACAGTATCATACAGTTCCTTTAATTCTTATAATAAGGAAAGCAGTTTAACACATCCATTCTTCCCCTATCCCTTACAATTTTCTTGTAATCAATACTATCATTTTCCATTCATCAGTGACACTCAGAAATCTCCCAGTAAAACACATGCATGCTTTGCCAAGTAAACATCCTTGCTATTTCAGTACCTCACAATGAAATCACTGCATTTCTACCAAGAAAGCACAATTATTAAATGACTCCAAACTAAATAATTTTCTCAGTGATCACTAATCATTTCCACTGCTGCTGCAATGGTTTTCCATTTACAAATAACAACTTTACAGTATTCACTAAAGCCACTGTTCTATAACTATCATATGAGTAAAACAAAACATTTCTTGAGGTGAACTCACTTATTTTACACCATTTGAACTGTTTCATATTAATTTCCAATATTTCTATATTTTATTTTTAGTTTAAAAAGTTAGCAGTGTCTTAAGTCATCTGCCACCTCAATTAATCAGAACTTAATATGTTAGTGTTCAACTAATTCATGTTAGTTCAGGTCAATTACACATATATGCAAACTGGATCATTTTACATTTATTTCTATGAATCACAGTAATACGTGTATGTGTACAGCAACTTTTCCACCTAATTATGTCTCAGCTCTTTGTGACCGCAGCTTCAGGTTCATGTGAATGCACCGAGGATAGCGGTGGGGTCCACAGCACTGCTCAGCAGTCTCCAGAATGTTTTAGGAATATGCAGATAGGCTCATGTCTTCTGTAAGTTAACCATGTTTTAAAACGGAAAATGAAGTCATATACATGTGTGTTTGCTCAACCATGAAGTCTAATCCCTGCCCATTTAACATACTCTGGCAGACCTTGTTAGCTCAAAGCATTCAACATTTGAACAGCTCTGCTATACCACTAATAGTAGTATCAAGATGGCTTCTAATAGGCATGGTACATTTCCATGCAGAAATTTTAGGGCCTGCTCATTTGTTTCAAGGAGAGATACCTTTATGCATCCTTCCACCAACCATCTATTTATCTTTCAGCCTTTATGTTGATTGTAGATCTCTAAGAATTTAGTTTATCTAGCTAGCTGCAAATCATGTGCATCTTTCTATATTGGTAAGATGAATAGCATGCTTAAAGAACGTATTATGCAACATTTGGGTGGAATTAGGAAAATTAATCTCTTTAATGCTTTAGTTAAGCATATATCCAATAATGAAGGGCACATGTTTGAATTTACAGTATTGCAACTGATATAGATCACATCAGTGATTTAATTGTTTTATTGATTAGTTTCTATTGGTTGTTTTATCATTTTTAAGATATTTAAACTTGGGAGTAATGTTTGTCTGTTATATGGATCTGAAGAAGCACTTTGTGTGAAAGTGCTTATCCTGTCATATTTTTAATAAACTACATATGCTTTTAGTTGTGGTGGTCACTTGGAATTTTTTGGTTTTCACAAGTAACAGGTTTATGCACCGAGCCAAGATCCTACTTTGTAGTATCTGAGGGTGTGGAGTGCAGGTGAAATTGCAGACATCATCTTCATGTACCAGAATCATTATTGCAGGATTGTTCCTGTGATACAGACTCTAGATCTCATAACAAGTCAGACATTGTTTCCATCCCAGAACATGTCTCAACCTCTATTTCCATTCCTGAGTATGTTCTAAATATTCCCAAGGTTGAACATTCTGCAAAGACAGTTCCAGTTGCTAAATCTAATTCTCAGTTTTATGTCACACAATTTCGTCATATTTCCAGACCCCAGTGTGAAATACCCAACAACATGGACATAGCTGTATACATGTACCTAGTTCTGAATAATTGCATGACAAATAACTACTTGTATTATCTGCATGCCAAATAGATTCATAGCATTCCATGATCTATTTCTCAAAGAGGGAGGATGTGGATCACAGTGTATGTGTTGTATTTTAAGAAGCATATCAGGGACTGAACATGCACAAATAAATAGCAGGCACGTGCTATACCCACTGCCATTTTGAGAGTGCAGCCAGAGAGGGAGCATGTATAATTACAATAGCTAGTTTGTATATAAATTACTTAAGTTAAAGTCAATAAACCTTTATTGTGATGTGTTTGTATATAATAAAGCTGCTTGAACAGAACCCACAAATACTCTTCTATTCTATCCAGAGTAGGAGAGTGACACAGTCCTACCATTTATAACTTGCATTATGGAAAATAGCGGCACAGTATGAGAATTCTTATATTAATAAATATTTAAAAAAATATACTAAGTAAATGCAACAGTAAATGAAATGCCTTGCATAGTATTGGTAATTATATCAAACATGTTTAAGGGGAAAAAGGGGAAATACAGGTAAACAACAATAGATTCTGTCTTCTGTCTTCTCTATATAGCGGACAAAGAGATTAGTTGCAATAAAGCACAACAGAGTAGGGTTGAAGCCACTGGTAAGCATGAATAAAGCAGTAAATACAGTATTATGCCTCTACCTGATTTCATTATATAACTGGAGGTATTTACAAAGGATACTAATTGAAGGATTATAGTGCTTTCAATATATTATTGCAACTAAATCTAAAAATATGTCAATGTGTAAATGGAATATTGTGTCTTTAACTGTTTTTGTTATATGCATATCTACAAGTATTAATAAACTATATGCACTGAAGTCAGAAAGTATTTTAGTACAGCATTGCAACCAAATCTAAATGATACGGCAATATATAAAAGCAGTATTCTGTCTTTAACTGATTTTATTATGTATCTCACTACAAGTATTTATAGGTTCATAGGTCCATAGGCAGGTACTAGGCTGTTGGCCCTAGGGCCTATGTAAGCCTAGCCAACAAGGTTCCCACGCTTATGCCATCCATGGATTATGATTACCTGTGCCCCTATCTAGCAGGGCCACCAAGGTGATTCCCAGGGTAAATTTCCTATTATCCATCCACTCATCAAGATTTCTCTTAAAGAGTGCTAGTGACAATCCCTGCTTGACATAGATAGGCAGCTTGGTCCAGAGTAAGGGAAGTTTCTGGGACAGGAATCTATCCCTCCAGCATGTTCTGTTAATTGTGGTGATGAGGTTTAGTTCTCTAGAGCATGTGGCTTTGAGGGATTGGGATTTCTTTAGACATAGCATGTCCAGCAGCTCAGGGTTTGACATAGCTTTGTATATTAGGCAGAGACTACCCTCAGAGTTAGCGATATGCTACTGAGTAAAGCCAGAGTTTTTTGAGGCAGTCAGTGTAGGGTAATGGTTTGAGTCCCATAATCCTCTTTGTGAGGTATTTTTGTAGCCTTTCCAGCTGCTGCAGATGCCTTGTGAGGTACATTCCAAATGGGGCATTGTACTCTATAATGGGTCTGATGAGAGCCGAGTAGAGGGGGACAATGACTTATTTTTTCCTGGAAGAGAACCCTTTCATGATGAGGTATGCCACGTAGAAGGATTTCCTGACTACTGTAGTGATGTGATTATCAAAGGAGGGGTTACTGTCCACTATAGTCCCGAGGTCTCTTATCTCTCCTTTGGCGTTAAGTGAGCTGCTGCCTATGTGGTAGTCCATGGGTACATCTTTTTTCCCAAAGGGATGACAATGCATTTTTTGGCATTGAGCTTGAGGCCATGGCTCTGGCACCAGGCATCAGTCTCAGTGAGACCCTTTTGCAGGATGCCCACGTCCTTTGGGGACCCGACTATGGTACCCAGTTTGCAGTCATCTGCAAACTTTGTCAGCCAGAGGCTCTCTGTGTTGGCCTGTAATTCAGGGAAGTAGAGTCTAAAAAGGAGGGGACCTAAGACTGAACCTTGTGGTACTCCACTTGTCACAGGTTCGGAGTCAGATCTGAAGTCCGCAATTTTTACAGTGTGACTTCTATCTGTGAGCCATTTGGTGACCCATCTTGTGATGTATGGATTTATACCCAGCTTGGTGACTTTTTCTATGATAGCAGAATGGGGGATGATGTCAGAAGCCTTGGCAAGGTTGAGACAGGCTGTGTTGACTGCCTTACCCTCATTCACAACTTTGGTGACTGTTTCAAAGAAGTCTATCAGGTTCAGGAGACATGATCTGCCCTTCACAAGTCCGAACTGGGTGGGATCTAGAGGTTGGTGGTTACCAATATCTGTATTTATGAGTTCCATGATAATACGCTCCATGGCCTTGCAGACTAGGCTCCGCAGGCTAATAGGGCAATAGGTCTGTGGTGTATAAAGGGTACTAACAGATTTCTTAAGGTGCTTTCAATATATTATTGCATCCAAAAGATATGTCAGTGTATAAATACAGTATACCGTCTTTAACTGATTATTAGTGTCTTTGTTCCCATTTACCATTTATGTATAAGCACTTCCCTTATTATTGTTCTCATGTATGTATAAGCACTTCCCATATTATTTTTCCCATGTATGTATAAGCACTTCCCATGTCATTGTTCCCATGTATGCATAAAAACTTTCCATATTCTTTCCATGTTTTTTATAAGCACATCCCAAATCATTGTTCCCAAGTATGCATAAGCACTATCCATATCATTATTCCCAAATATGCATAAGCACTTCCCATATCATTGTTCCCAAATATGAATAAGCACTTTCCATATCATTGTTCAAAAGCATGCATAAGCACTTCCCATATCATTGTTCAAAAGTATGCATAACCACTTCTCATATCATTGCACCCAAGTATGCATAAGCACTTTCCATATCATTATACCCAAGTATACATAAGCACTTTCCATATCATAGTTCCCAAACATGCATAGGCACTTCCCATATCATTGTTCCTATGTATTAAGCAATTCCCATATATTCTGTTTTAGTTCAATAAAGATTTATAAAAATAACATTATTTTATATTATACCATGACCCCCCCAAAACGTGCACGCTGATTGGCCAGCGTGCACATTGTAAATCGAGTTATACTAATGGAAAAAGGTCCAGTCGCCTGGACTTTTTTCCATTAGTATAACTCTACTGTCTCGCTGTGTTAAATGGGTTTTAACATAGCGAGACAGCTTTAAAATAATCAACGGAGATCTCCGTTGCTTATTTAAAAGCTGTCTTGCTATGCTAAACCCATTTAACATAGCGAGACAGGTTTTAAAAAGCAACAGAGAAAGCAAGATTTCCGTTGCTTTTAGTCCTGTTTCGGTATGCTAAATGGGTTTAACATAGCGAGACAGTCTTAAAATTAGCAACGGACATCTCAGCTGCTTATTTTAAAACTGTCTCGCTATGTTAAACCCATTTAACATAGCGAAAACAGTAAAAAAAAGCAACGGAGATCTTGCTTTCTTTGTTGCTTTTGCCCACAGCTCTGATGAACTGCCGCAGATGCTAGACATCTGCGGAAGGGCAGTAAACAGGCATTATACTATGCCATTATTTAAGAAAAGTAATAGTTTCTTTTCTTAAATAATGTCATGGTATAATAGCAATAACCCACTTCTGGGTGTGGGTAATGCTGTATTATACCATGACCGCCAAAAAACATGCACGCTGATTGGCCAGCATGTTTCCATTAGTATAACACGTTTAAAACACTGTCTCGCTATGGACATCTCCGGAGACCTTGCTTTCTCCATTGCTTTTGCTCACGTTTCTGCGTACAGCGCGCAGGCGTATCAGAGTTGAAAACGCCGAGCCAGACATCTGAGCGAAAGGGCAGTAACAATATTCTTTCTCCATGCTTTTTTGCACATTCTGATGTACTACGCGCGCGGCGTACATCATCAACTACCCGCTAGATGCCAGACATCTCAGGGCGCGGAAGACGCATATACTATGCCATTATTTAAGAAAAGTAATAGTTTCTTTTCTTAAATAATGTCATGGTATAATAGCAATAACCCACTTCTGGGTGTGGGTAATGCTAAATTTACCCACGGTTGGCTATGTTTAACCACGCCAACTGTGGGTAAATTTAGCATTACCCACACCCAGGCGTGGGTTATTGCTATATTTACCCACGGTTGGCTTTGTTTGGTCCGTAAATCCAGCATTACCCACACCCAGGCGTGGGTTATTGCTATAATAATAAATTGAATGCTATCTAACATTATGTGTGACTTTATTGTGCACATTTATTCTTTGTCTCCCCCATTTTTCTCTTTTTCTTACTTTAATTAGGCATTCCTTTGTCCTTTTTATTTTTTTCTCTACCATTTCTGTTTATTTTTCTACAGATCTAAATTTCTCAGAAGCCACCCAGCTGTGTACCTTCCAGGTTAGGGAGCATTCACCTCTGCTCATCTAGGGATGTCCTCATTGGGTTGGGGCAGTGGCACCAGTGTTGTAGGTATACTGGCATGTGGCAGCCTGGCAAGCTTCACTGAATAGGGGCTATGGGACTTCACTGAGAATGTGGGGGATAATGTCATAGACAGATAGTTTCAGACAGTGGATGTATCACTTCAGTGGGAGAGAGACTCACTCCCTAGTTAGCACTGACCACTGCACCACCACAGGCCCCACCCCCTCAACATTAGAGTACTCCACTTCAAAACCACCTGGCATTAAAAGCATTTGAGAACTTGTGGACTTGGCACTGTTGCTGGGCAACACTCCTCATCACCCCCTTCCTTCCCATATCCTGTCTCATACATTTTCTTTGCTACTTCCCACCTACACTATCATTGTATATAAAATGCATTTGAAAAAATAGAAGAATGTAGGCCATCCTGCCAAAAATATGTTATACTTAGGTTCATAGGTAGGTACTAGGCTATCTGCCCAAGGGCATTTATAAGCCTAGCCAGAATGTGTTGGCTTTCGCCTCCCTTTTAAATTAGTTTCCTGTGCCTCTGTCTAGCAGGGCCATTGAAGTGATCCCAGGGGTAAATTTATGAATCCCCATCCACTCATCAAGATTTCTCTTGAAGAGAGTCAGTGAGGGGCTCTGCCTAACATAAATTGGGATTCTATTCCAGAGTGAGGGAAGTCTCTGGGACAGGAATCTGTCCCTCCAGCATGTCCTGTTTATTGTTGTGCTGTGGTTTAACTCGCTGGAGCATGTGGCTCTAAGAGATTTGGTTTTCTTGAGGTGGAGTATGTCCATTAATTCCAGGTTGGACATGGCCTTGTATGTCAGACAGAGATCACCTCTGAGCAGGCTGTAAGCAACTGAGTAGACATGGAGTTTCTTTAGTCGAGCTGCATAGAGCATCTGTTTGAGGCCTACGATCCTCTTGGTGAGGTACTTATGTGGTCTTTCCAGCTGTTGCAGTTGTCGAGTAAGGTACATTCCAAATGGGGCATTGTACTCTATTATGGGCCTAATGAGTGATGAGTAGAGGGGCACGATGACCTCTCTTGATCTAGATGTGATCCCTTTCGTGATTAGGTGGGCTACATAGAAGGATTTTCTAACCACCTTGGCAATGTCATTATCAAAGGAGAGGTTACTATCTACCTGGGTCCCCAGATCCCTAATTAAATCGTCCGTACTTAGTGGATTACCACCTACGTGATAATTCGTGGGCACTTTGTTTTTCCTGAAGGGGATGACTATGCAATTTTTGGCATTTAGCTTGAGGCCATGGTTCTGACACCAGGTATTTGTCTCAGTGAGACCCTTCTGGAGGATGTCTGTGTCAGCCGGAGAATCGATTATGACCCCCAGTTTGCAGACATCAGTGAACGTGGTCATCCATAGTCCTCCTGTGCTTGCCTGTACCTCAGAGAAGTATATACCAAACAAGAGGGGTCCCAGGACTGAGCCACGTGGGACGCCACTTGTAACTGGTTTAGAGTCGGACATGGCACCCGCAACTCTGACCATGTTAGTTCTATCCATGAGCCATTTGGCAAACCATCTCGTGACATAGGGGTTAATGTTCAAGCAGGTGAGCTTATCTATAATGCCAGCGTGGGGAATGGTGTCAAAGGCCTTAGCGAGGTGCAGGTAGGCTGTATGGACTACCTTTCCCTCATCTATGGCCTTGGTAACTGTTTCAAAAAAGTTAACTAGATTTAGGAGGCAGGATCTGCCTTTAACAAAGCCGAATTGGGTAGGGTCCAGTGTTTGGAGGTTCCCAATGACTTTGTTTATGAGTTCCATGATGATGCACTCCATAGCTTTGCAGACCAGGCTAGTCAGGCTTATAGGGTGATAGTTCCCAGGATCTGTTGTGGCAACACCTTTGTGGAGTGGGATAACTGTTGCTGTATGCCATTCCTTGGGTACACAGCCTGTGGTAAGGCTGAGTTTGAACAGTGAATTAAGGTGAGGGTTTAGTTCATTCTGGAGCTTGTGTAAGACGCAGCCTGGGATACCATCCGGTCCCATTGATGCTGTGTTTTTGGCTTTGGAGTTGGCTGTTTTCACCTGCGTTTCTGTGATGGACACAGGCCCTTTTGGGGGTGGGGGTGGGGTAAAGTTTGCACTGAACCTGTCGGCCAGGATGTTGGCAATGTCAGTTGGTTCAGTGTATTTTTTGCCATTTTGCACTAGCTCAGAGCAGATATGAGAGTTGCCACCTAGGTTCTTGACATAGCTAAAGAAGGCATTGTGATTATCTTTAGAGTCTTTGGCAATTTTTCTTTCGAAACTGGCCTTGGATGATTTTATGAGGGATCGTAGTTTCTTGCTAATCAGGGATGCCTTTCCTTTTTGCGATTTTGCTCTATCTTTTAATAGTTTCCTCCTTATGTTGTACAGCTTGTTTATGGCTGGGGACCACCAGACTGGTTTCCTCTTTTTGGAGTGAGTCTTGGTTTTACTTGGGATGGCTCGATCCATGCATTCCTGTAGGTGCTCATAAAATGCATTTGTAAAGGATTCTGCGGTTTGGGCAGCATTATCCTTTAGCAAGAGGGCTTTGAAACTTTCCACCTCGGGTTTGAGAAGTGTGAAGTTTGCTCTTGAAAAGTTTTTCACAGTGGTTTCCTTGACTGGGGATGGGGTTGGGTTGTGGATGTCCAGTGTGATTAGCTTATGGTCTGATCTTACCAGTGAGGGGTTTACCTCTGGTGTGGAACACTGATCCCCCATGTTGGTGATGATCAGGTCCAATATGTTGTCACCTCCTGTGGGCATGGTAACCAGTTGTTCCAGGGTGTTTGAGTTTATAAACTCTAGGAAGCGTTGGCCAAAGGAGTATGTACTTGAGTAGTTTTCCCAGTCAATGTTTGGGTAGTTGAAATCACCCAGTATCCTGGTGTTTGGTAGGATCTTCATATTTTCCAATGTTCTCAGGAATGCTGAGTGGGGGTCCTGAGACATGGTGGGTGACCATCTGGAAAGTAGCTTTGCCCACTGTTAGTTGCACATGGATGGTCTCCGAGGCCTCATGCTGTGCTACTAAAATGAAGGAATGGGTATCCCTTATGAAGATGGATACACCCCCTCCTTTTGTTTTTTGGTCCGGGTTCTGGGGCCAAAAGGTATGGTATGAGTTGTAGTCTGGTAGTGCTGGGTTGCTCTCAGCAGCCTTGAACCAGGTTTCTATTACTGCACAGATATTGATTTTCTCCATGCTGAGGAGTGCCTCGAGTGCATGCATTTTGAGGTTTAGACTTCTGGCATTGAGTAGCATTACCCTCAGTTTTTGATTACTTGTTTTGTTTATGGAGGTGGGTTTGTCTTTTGAGCCTTGCCTAAAAAAGGCACTATGGGGGTGGCAAGAGCCTTGGCCAGTATTCAAAAGCCTAAAGGCAACAGGTGCAAGCCATCTCTGGTGAAGCAGCATGGCTTGTTGAGCATGTTATCCCAGGCTGACAGAGACTGGATCCCCTTTGAACAACACCAATAGCTTAGCCAATTGTTAAAACTGATCATTTTTTCTTTATACTGTGGCATCATTCTTGGTGAGGGCAAGATGCTACTCAGGGTCAGGGTCATACCAGCCTGGGCTACATGATCAGTGAGCTCATCTATGTCTCTTTTCATGTACAGGGAGGTATGTCTCAGGTCATTCACACCAGCATGGAGACAATGACAGAGTCATATTTGTACTTGTTTTGGAGTGACCTGAGTGCTTGTGTTATGTGGCGGATCCTGGCACCCAACAGGCAGCTTACAGTAACCTTCTCCTTGTTCGGTCTAGTGAGTGGAACGTCAGTGTGCCTGACAATAGAGTCACCTATTACTAGTGTATTGGGTGTGATATTTAGTCTTAAGGGCTGTGGTTGTTGGCACACTGACTTTGTGAAGTATGTGATATGTGGTTGTTGATAGAGGGTGGAGGTTGTTTGGATGTCTGCTTTGGAGGTCTCTGCTGCTTAGGAAGATTTTTATTTAGAGCCTCCAAGTATGTTTTTGTGTATTTATGTGCGTTGTTTGCTGGTGCAGATATGACTGGTGTGTGTGAGACTGGTAGTGTGGTGCAAGTGTTCCCCTTCCACTCCTGACTGACTGTTCCAGCCTTGGATTGAGAGAGCTTGGCCTCCAGTTTGGCTGTATAGCTGCATCTCTCACATACATGTGTGTTTGTTGGAAGGAGGAGAGGGTTGTCTGTGTACATGAGGCAATTGTAACATTGCCTCAAGATTCCCAGATTCACCAGCTGGACTGGAGAGTACACCTGAAACTGCCCTTTGGACATGCCTGTACAGATAGATGAACTGATTTACTGACTGTCCAGTAGGGACGTATAGGGAGCCTTGTACTACTGTATAGTAAAGGGGAGGTGTAGTGTTAGCATTTATCAGTGCTTACTGAGAGCTTAGAGCAAGTGCTGGACTGTAATAGGAAGGTTAGAGTGCTTTAGTTGAGAGTTTGACTAATTCCAAGGGAAAAATTAAAGAGCAGACTTCGTGGAGCCTGGAATAGGTTAACCCTAGCTAACTGGCGCTGTGCAGTGCGCAAAGCCACACAAAACTGTGCAAATGTGGGTTTTAAAGCAGGTAGATGAAATAGATAGAAATTAGCCCAAAACGGCCAATAAACTTCTAGTTGCTGGGCTGAGACCACTCCTCCAGGGACAGATAGGCTGCTCAAAGCTCTCCACTCTCACTGGTGAACATAGAAACTTCCTCCTATCCAAGTAAGGATATGGGCAACACAGGAACTTGTACCGCAGCCCTGAATTCAGCAGAACCTGAAAACTGGACTAGACTAGCTTAGAAAAGGCAGGAAACAAGAATATTTATTTTTCTTTTTTTGCAGAAAATACAGTAAACTTACACAAAAAACACTTTAAATGCTTAGAACAGGCTAGCACACTTTAGTGTGTAGCCTACAACAGTTAAACAACACAAAAAAATGACTTAAACAACTTTAAAAGTGCAACAGCAAAAAATAGTATAGTATGCAGCAAAAATAGTTTTTTAAAAGCACAGAAATGCTAGAAATCATTTTTTCGGTGAAATTAGCAGTCACAGGAAAAATGTAGAGAAAAAAATACTTAATCAGTTGAAAGTCACTCTTTTGTCACTCTGCTGCTTGTAGTACTCTGCAGGACACCACGAGGAGCTTTGCTGAGTAGTATACAAGAGCAAACCTGTGCAAAGGCGGGTTTTAAAGCAGGGAGATGAAAGAGATAGAAATTAGCCCAAAACGGCCAATAAACTACTAGTTGCTGGGCTGAGACCACTCCTCCAGGGACAGATAGGCTGCTCAAAGCTCCCCACTCTCACTGGTGAACAGAGAAACTTCCTCCTATCCAAGTAAGGATATGGGCAACACAGGAACTTGTACCACAGCCCTGAATTCAGCAGAACCTGAAAACTGGACTAGACTAGCTTAGAAAAGGCGGGAAACAAGAATATTTTTTTTTTTTTTCTTTTTTTTTTTTTTGCAGAAAATACAGTAAACTTACACAAAAAAACACTTTAAATGCTTAGAACATGCTAACTCACTTTAGTGCGTAGCCTACAACAGTTAAACAAGACATAAAACGACTTAAACGACTTTAAAAGTGCAACAGCAAAAAATAGTATAGTATGCAGAAAAAATAGTTTTTTAAAAGCACAGAAATGCTAGAAATTGCTTTTTCAGTGAAATTAGCAGTCACAGAAAAAATTCAGAGAAAGAAAAATACTTAATCAGTTGAAAGTCACTCTTTTGTCGCTCTTCTGCTTGTAGTACTCTGCAGGACACCACGAGGAGTTCACTGAGTTGTATACTTCCTCTCCCACCTCCTCTAGCACAACCCTCATTTGTTCCTGCTGTGTTTCCTTCTTTGTTTTGTTTCCCTTTTCTCAATCTGTTCCTTCTCCCCTTTTCCACTCTTTAATGAAAGCATCAGGGTACCCACATAAGGATACCTCTTTATAAAATATAATAAACCCTTTTATTTTTTTAATATTAATAGTACAAGTTGCAGAGTCTGCTACTTTCCTTAAGTCATCAAAGCATGATTGCACATGCCACATAGCCATATCCATCTGCAATATTTCAGTGCATACGAAATCATGCAAAGCCTATGGCTTTCACATAATCCTTTGCATATAGTTAGCGCTAGTCTTCAGGTACTTTAGAAGGCATGTCGTAGCAGTGATCTTCATGGACAACTGCTTTGCAGTTTAGAAATCCCAGACGTTGAATACCACCATATATTAATAAATATCTATCTACCTACATACATATATATATATATATATATATATATATATATATATATATATATATATATATATATATATATATACATATATATATATATATATATATATATATATATATATATACATAAACTAAAATGATTGTTGCATCTTAGATTAGAGTATTCCCCTTTCTCAGAGGTATGCTGGTATCAGACCTGGTATACATGTATGTCAACACTATTCTCTTGTTTCACTATTTTTTTTTTGTTTTTTGGTAGTACTTGTACTCGTGATTATAGGTCTAAGAATATTTTATTTTTTTTATTTATTTGCATTTGTTTACCAGGGTGGTCCAGCTGGGCCAGAAGTGTCCATTTTCAGTGGAGTCCCGAGGAGAAAAGCTGCACATATAAGACATTTCACATACAATACAGAATTTATATTAATAAAGACATTTAGTACATATTATTGGCAGCTTATACAATTGGTGAAAAAAGCAGTGCTTAAGTAATCATTCTCAAATCAAAGATATTATACAAGCAATACAGAGTATATACATGAGAACATTCCATATGAGTAGTTTTCAGCTAGCAAAATTTATATAGGACACTTCATGCAGTGGGTGCAAAGCAGATATAGCAATTAATTAGTAACTAGGTACTTAAACTAGAATAACATTACACAAGGAAACCCAGATTACCTTACTATGATACCTTTTGTAAATGTCATAACATTACATTCTGTGCATTATAGACTTTCATTCAATATATACCATTTTATCCAATATTTATAAATCAGTTTAAAAAAAATTGCTGTGCTAACATGCAGGAAGTGCAGAATGCCATTACACACATGCATTATGACTATAAATACCACCCTTGCTTTTTACTGCTTAACACATGAATACTAGGCTAACTGCCCCTCAAGGTCCATTTTAAGCCTAGCCAATAACCAAAGGTAAGAATCAAACCCATGTCAAACCTCCGACCAAACAAAAAAGCTGACAGGTTCACTTTCTGTCCACACTAAAGTTTAAACCAAAGCAAGTCTGACTCAGATGCCAATTAATGCATATATACCAGAAAAAGGGTAATAAATGAGTGCTAATGAAATTAATTTAATACTAGAACACTAGGAAGACCAGATTTATAAGAAATATGGAAAAAAGGTAAACCTTCAAAGTAATGCACTGTGCAATAAGTAAGCTGAAATAATTGAGCAAGGGAAATTTTAATTTTAGCAGCATCAAGGGACGAACCTTCCAGTCTGATTTGATAGTTTGTAGAAGTATAAGCTGAGGAGATGAGAATAGAGGAGATGACATGAGACTGGGAGGAGTTCCAGGAACAATTTATAGTAAGAGAAATTAACTCAAAACCAATACTGGTTGGCTGAATTGGCACTCAGAATTGCTCAGTAATGCCCATTTTGAATAGTTGTTGCCTCTATTCTCCAGTTTGATATGCCCCACTCTAATTTTACACTGAATACACTTGACCCAATACATTCAGAGATATGCATTTTGTAGATTTACTGTACACCCAAGGGTGGTATCAGACATAAGCACAAAACATAAACTTATTCAGTTTCTTGGTATGTGGATGTATCTGTAAACTCAAAACTCAAATGAGTAATATAGTTCACTTTTTAAAAGAAAAATAAATGTTTTTAAATGCTATGTTTCTCTTTGATTTATTTCATTAACGAATCCCTATTTCTAGCAGTTATAGATGTTGCCCTGAGTTTTATAAAATGTAATTC